>NC_047665.1:57837308-58114808 GCF_011762505.2 Arvicanthis niloticus | reverse complement strand
GTAATTTTTGGAAAGTTCTTGCTGATCTTTATATTCATAGAAGAGCCAAAACAGAATTGTAAAATTTTAAGCCATTCAAGTTATACAAAATTGAACTGAAGACATACTTGTTAATAAAGAACTATTGGCCTTTCCTGCTTGTGAGTTCAGTGACTGAGTTATTGCCTTGTGAGCCTCCAAGCTTATGGCAGAGGAAAGAGTTTTTTTCTGGCCTGTTCTCTTCATTTAAATCTATATATAGCCTCAATTTAATATTGAAATATTAAGCTAATAGATACAACCTTTAACTTAATCTCATCATCTGTAAGTTCCTTCTGAAATAAAATCTACTTTTATAAGATTATTATGCCAACATGAGGCTATATGCATAAAGAATAATAATTTATTATGATTTTGATTTTATGTTTAAACATATACATATATAGTCATATGTATACTACAATGTAATTGATTTTTTATTAACTTGCCTAATATTTTAAAAGAGAAAGTTGTATTGAATAATTTAAGAAGTTTCTGAGAACAATAGCCACATAAAGTCATGAGATTTCCAGATGAGAGTGCCAGGAACTTTTGCTCTTAACAGATTTTCTAAGACTATCCTAGCTCACTACTCACAATCCTTATTAATTTTGACTTGGAAACCTTATGTAAATAGCTATAGTTAAGACTTGGGTTGTATATAAAAAATCAATAAAAGTAAAAGAATTATGATTGAAGTTTTGGAATAGAAACTTAGATATCCCAGCATGACTTTGGCTAATTAGTAAATTTTCCACATACTTATCTGATATATAGGAGCTATATTGGTATAAAGTTTCTAGAATTAAGATGACTCATCCCAGGGTCAAACTTTCATATAAATATGAATTCCATATTGAGAACATTTGAATTTTTACAGTTTATTACTGTGAACGCTACATTGTAAGGACTGAAGAAATGTCTGGTTTGTTTCACTAAGCCTAAGTCTTTCAGAGAGTTGTATTTAACAGCCATCTGAAACAAACCAACAAGCAAGCAAGCAAGCAAATAAATAAATAAATAAATAAATAAATAAATAAATGTTCTATGTCATTATCTCCCCTTGAGAAGAACACATAAATTCAATCAAGCATATACAAACAAGAATCTCCTAAGACAGTAGTACTTGACTCTTCCTTCCCAAGTGAGGATTTCCTGTTGTGAGAATTGACAAAGTGGCTTGGAGATAGCTTTCCTGTAATTAATTTTCCTTGTGTGTGAATCTAATACTGATGCAAAGGTGTTGCTCATTTGACAACCTCAAGGTTTCATGTCTAACCATCCAACAGGAAACGAAGAACACAACAGAGCTTCCCAGAATCCCTCATTAATTAGCTCCAACCCTCTCTCTATGATATTCATCCACTCATCTAAAACCGCTAATTGTTATCAATTGAATGATTTTCAGGATGAAATCAATACCTAGGAAGAATATAGCTCATTTACATTGCTTGTTGAACAGCGAGGTGACATGAACTGCTCATACTTATGAATCCAGGCGAGATATGAACTCCAAGTAAACAGAGACCAGGCATTGTTGACTGCAACGAGCGTGGAACTTGAAATAACAAAGACTAGGTTCTTGCTGTACCTGATGATGGATTCATTAAACAATATAAGCTCAATGAGTTTTCCTTCCCCCATCCACAAAATTCAGACCAGGTCAAAATGTTATTTAATGCTAAAATAATTAATTATAATTTCCAAGGCATGTATCAAACTCCATGATATTGTGTGATAAAGTGAAGCAAAAGCTACACATTTCAGAATACCACAGTTATTATATTCAATCTATCTCCACCTTAGTAATTAAACATCAAGGAAAAAAAATTGAATCCTTCAAAATTTCTGCATCTATTTGATTTTCTTCCATTCAATGTGTGGCTTTTACAGTGAAACTGAGTTGAGATATTTGAGAATATAAAGGGTTTTGGATGAGTGAACACTGAGTGACTGAAGCTCTCAGGGAGGAATTTGAAAGATCTCAGAGGCACGCAGCCATGTTATATAAACATATTTTGCACAGTACCATCCCACGCATGATACTGGCGCCACAGTTGCATTAAGTGAAATTTTATCCAAAATGTGTGAAGGTGTTCTGAGTTTGTTTGTCTGCTCTCCTGCTTTTTCTCAACGTCCTTAAGTAAAAATGAAGGCAGGGCAGACAAATGAGCTCTGTGTTGAGTAGGCCCTAACCAGACCGAGACGTTTTAATTGCAGCCAACTTTGTCAAAACTGTCACTCTGGCCTCAGAGTAATTTTTGGTGAGACTTCAGCATTATAAAAAATTTCAAGAGGCTCATCCTATTGAATTCTAGAGAAATTTATTCTCTGTCTCTTCTCTTTTACTGAAGGAGGAGGTAAAAGGAATACAGCACTGTTGTATCTCTTCGTAACTTCTGAAATCCAAGACTGTTTGGAGGCCTGCACATTAGGAGTTGTCCTAAAACGCATTTATTTATCTTCTGTGTATGCCTCCCTTACCTCAGCGGCTAAAATAAAGTGTATATTTATTTTCCTGGAAATACCCAAAGTGGCCCCGGCTAAGCTTTAAATCTATTTTTCTATATGCAGTGGCTTTGAATGTTGCTGTCTGTACTTGGCAAAAGCAGATAACTGGAGGGAGCTCACAGCAATAACTGAACTTGGGGGAATCATGGAGACGGCCCATAAGTCAAATTAGGATTTTTTTTTTTTTAACTCCATGAATTGTAAAACCCTCTGCTGGTGCTACTGAGTTTGCTCATGGCTATAACTGCTGCTCCCGTATTTTGAAATAAGTGCTATGACTTATTTGTTTTACTCAAGTCATACGCAACAGCAGCAGCAACAAAACTCAGACCTTTTCCTTCCGTATGAAGTATACCGTGAAATTTAAAAACTCTTCAATTATCTTATACTTCTTTTGAAATTTTTGGATGTTTGGAATTTTATTGTCAATATTTTCCTCAATAACACAGAGAAAACATACTAAGGACTGACTTACATTTGGATGAAAAAGTGTATCATATTCACCATAAAAATGGTTTACTCAGAACCAGCTATTTTCTCTCTCTGTGATCCTTACCATACAAGTATTTGAACAAAAGAAAAAAGGTTATACTTTTTAAAAACAACCTGTTCTACAAAGAATTCAGTTGCCAAGCTGGAGAGATGGCTCAGCTGTTAATGGCTAGGCTCACTATGAAAAATATAAAAATTCAGTTGCCTCTGCTCATAGAAATCCAGTTTCTCCAGTGCAATACTAATACAAAATTATTCCTAATGTTTGTATGTTTATCTTTCTGATATAAATGAGAAATTTTTAAAAATAAATCTATTTTTAATGTTTTTAAATTAATATCAAAATACATACACATACTCATACCATATAGACATATACATGTATATATGTGTGTATGTGTGTGTGCATGTGCACGTGCACGTGCATGTGAGTGTGAGTGCATGTGTGTATGTGTATGTGAATCCCATGTCTTTAAAATCACCATTATAAGGAAATTATATGGTCATGGAGATGGCTTAAGAGGAGAAAATGCTTTTCACATAAGTCTGGCAATGTGAGTTATAGCCAAAAAAAAACCTAAATAAAGATGGAAGGAGAGAAGTAACTCTACATAGCTGTAGTCCACATGTGCACCGTGGTAACAAATGTACAAGGGTGCACACATACACAGTATAATAATCAATTTTAATCTAAAATGACTTTTATATAAAGAAAGATTGTGTTTAATTATATTTAAATAGAATGGTTTACACAATAGTTCACTTCTTTCAATGTATGTAGAAGATGGCTACAAGCTAGTCATGAAATCACCCTGGGTCAAATTATATTGATTGGTAGAATGAGCAGTTTGTTATTCCGCTTACTCAATGACTGTCTTGAGGAGAGCTAGACTGCTTGTTCAGTCGTACTGTCGGTGGGGCTGTCTACTGAGAACTGCACTTAGCATGTTTCCGTTGCGGGAGGTTGATAATGAGTTTTCCTCTGGGTACTCCAGACATAAACTCTACATTTGCCATCAACAATTTTGCTGGGAAGGATGGCTGAGATTTTCTTAAACAAGCTTAATAGAACTTACCTTGAGACAATGGTGGGTTTTTCCTTAAGGAAATATATTCCTTAAGAGTAATGAGCTGTGGAAACATACGCTGCACACATTCCTTCTGCAACGTGTCTTTTTAACATAAACGGTACTATTGACACTGATTTTATTTTGTCCTGTTCTACCTTGAAAAATTAAATGACATTATTTACTCTCACCGACAGACTGTACACACTTACTTGCCTGGGCTCAGGGGCCTATTTTCTTCACGACAGTGATGGAAGCCGAATAAACAAATGGAAGCCAATCAAGGGATTATGTGGAAGGTTATGGGAGAAGGGAGGGGACGTTTATTGAATGCTGAGGGAACATGATCACCCTGTTGTTGGAGAGTGGACTTTTCAGATTAAGGGTTTGAAAAAGAAATGTGGGGTTCCCCTTGCAAAGATAAATTTCAAGGGGGAAAAAGGAGAAATGAGAATTTGAGAATTCCCTCGATCAGGAATTCAGGACAGTGCTTTTGAGCCATGGCCATGAGTTTTACTTGTTGGCAAAAATCGGGAAGAGAAGGTGAGAAACCAAGCAATAATCCATGTGCTGGAGAAGTTCAATAATAATCTCTATTTCTTCTGCATTTTTATTGTATTGTTATATGTACATGATGGATTAATACAAAAAGAAAATGCCTGTTTTATTTACTTAAATTTTTTCTCAAGTGCTTAATCTTACAAGTTTAAGTGTGTCAACTATTATTGATCTTCTTTAAGGAACAAAGAAACTCTTATCTGGAAAAAATGTTCCAAGAGATAATAAATATACAAAACGTTGACATACTGAAGTGTAGCTGATGGTATTCTTGAGCTGGGATTTCTCATACAAATATTTCACTTGGGAGAATAGATCATTGATCCTTAAAGACAGAATATTCATGGGTCTCTTTAACAAATGCACGTAATGCTGTTTTGTTTGGAGGCTTTTCTCTCAATATTCTTAAATATAAAGTGATATTTGGTTATATGATTTATTAAAATGGTTCAGTTGTTTCATAGTCCTTCTTGTTGGAGCCTTGAGCAGTCTAAAAGAATCATGAAACAGGTAAAATAAAGAACCCGCAGTCTTTTGAAAGCCCTGCTAAAAGGTTTTAGCTTGAGCAGCTATGGATTCTAGATAGAAATCCATGTAGAGAGAAAGCCTGTCTCCAGGCTGGTGAGGAAAAGGAGATGACGTCATAGAGGCCACTGCAAAGATGATCACTGACTACTTCATCCTGCTCAGCCTCACAGGAAGAACCACACTCAGTTTGCTGGGAACTCCTGGCATAGATGCTGTCAGAGGGTCTAGACACAGGCATCTCTACAGCTTTCCAGGCGAATGGCTAAGCAGATCAGCCTTTCCCAACCTGGCTTTCCACTGAGTCCTAATAAATCTCTCATACTTAAAGCCAGGATATTGAAACTCTCCCATTCAGCCTGCAGTTAGAGGTGCAGACAAACAACTCTTCTCCAACGGCACACATGCATTCGGTCAAGAGTTGTTTATAATCTAGAGCAGGGTTCTCTTTATGGGGTGTTGGATCTTTGAAAGACTGTGCTGGGTGTTGGAAAGCCATGAAATCCCAACACAAATAAAAGTGTACATTTATATCATTGTCCCCCAAATGCACACAGTTGCCACCTGTTTCCTAAGTCGTAAACAGATCCAAATGCGGTAAAAGTGCTGCCATCATAATCTGTCGACACCACGTTGTTTACTGCCTGACTCTGAAGAATATCTAGAAGAGAAAAAAAGCAAACATACACAGATCTTGTCCCCCCCTCCTTGTCCCCCCCCCCACTCCCATAAAAATGACATTAGATTTCTGGTGTGTTACATACTTTTACCTATGCTTTCGACATGCGTCTGCTGATTCAACAGGTCATTAAAACCTTCCTTTTAGCCAAGTGTTCATGACTGTAATGCCAGTACTTGGAAGGATGAAGAAGACGAATCACTGCGAGTTTAAGGCCACAGTGAAATCCAGGCCAGCTTACACTAGAGAGCAAAGTATTATCTAAAATAAAATAAAATAAAATAATAAAATAGACAGACTTTTCTCTTTACACAGTTCAAACCTCATTGGAAACTGATATCTACCTGCAGCAAACCATGCCCACTAATAAGTCATTTTGATTGACTGTGGGTTGCCATGGTTTCCAGAAAAGAAGCATTTCAGAAATCCATTTGAAACTATCCTTTGAACTCTTCTGCAACTGTTGGCCCCAGCTTCTTATCTGTAAGAGGAAAGTAGAGGTTCCAATGCAGGAGCATCACGCTTCTCACCTTCTCCCTTGGTCTGACCTCCTGATCTCATTTCAAAAAACAAAAAGAAGGGAAAAGAATAGCCCGAGGGAAGTTCTCTCTGTTGTTTCTCATCCATTTGTCCTCAGAATCCTGGGAGGAGAGGATGGAGTCACTCTAGATGAAAAGACAGAGAAAAGACCAAGCCAACCACAAACTGGCATCCATGTGGGCTTTGCTTTCTCCTGAAAATGCTAAGGGATTTTCATTATAAGTTTGGGGAAAGCAGAGTTTCGCTCTGGCCAATGTGAAGCAGCTAGCGTTCTGGAAAATGAACGTAGCAAACTTCTCTCACCATCGTGTGCTGAGTGAACCTGATATGCCTTGGGGAAGGACAGCATATTACTCTGGGTAAATGAGAAACACACAGAAAATAAAATTGTTAGGTTTGGCTTGGAATTGAAAATTGTCGAAGGTTGAAAGACTTTAATGTAGGGGGTTTATCAACAGCACCAGCGTCAGTGGCTTTATCAAGCCCACACTGAAGGCTGCAAAAGGCACTTCCTGCTGATGAAATTACAGAGCCAGAGATTGGGCTCCAGATTTTATACTCAGGAAGCCCTTGAAAACACGTTTGCCACTGTCATGCTGGGGGAATTAATAGATTTGACATTAACCCCAAAAACTTTTTGAGGTGGCACCCCAAATGTGGCCTTTACTCTATGAGCATTCTTCAAAAATTTCCTAATAAAATGCCAGATACTCTTTCTCTAGAAGAGTCATTGGCAGAAAGATCTGAACCAATATTTTACATTGATACTTTAAAAGGAATGATTTTTTTTTTACTAGAACTAGAAATATTCTAGTGAACAGGAAAGAAAATTAATAATTATAGACAGAACCAAAATTGGATAAAATTATTTTTATGCATGTTTACTAGTCATTTTTAAATACACAGGCCCTTGCACATTTCCATACAGATATGTTGCTTAAATTATTTTATAAATTAAAATAATAATTTAAGAAAATCAGATGATAAATAAGTTAGTGTGAAATTCTGGGAAGACTTCATTTGATCTTACATTTTTGTAAAAGTATTCTATACCTGGAAAAATATGTATGGCCTGCACATCAGCTATTTATTGAACATCTACTACAAATAAAAGTGTACAAAGTAAGCATAAAAATTAGAGTTGCCTTAATGTATTAAATTCAGTAGAGTTCTGTGGGGCCAGAAATTTATGATATGCTCAGTATTTGACAAATGAGATTGGGAGCATTTCCCACCATGTGGTTGATAGCAGAACAGAGTCCCTGCCTATAAGAGTATCTGTAAACTGGCCAGGGGATGTATTTTAGTTGATAGAGCAGCCGCCTGGTAATTCAAGGCATTGGTTTTAATTCCCACTGTTAATAATGATAGTAGTAGAAGTAATAACAGTAACCTAAAACAAAGCTACAAATGGAAAACTGCTAAATAGAAAAGTAAAACAGCAATCACCATATTGCATGATATTTTTTTAATATGCCCAAGATGTTAAGGAAGTTTGAGGAACTCCTATGAAAAGGATACTTAACTTGCTTCAGTTCCCAACGGAGTTGATTCTTGAAATAGAAGCTACAAAAATCCCAGTGGCGAGGTTTATTAATCTCCAGCGAGGGGCGGGGGAGTGTGAAAAGTGGCATTCGAAACCTAATGAGGTCAGAAGGGCTGAACTAGATTGGGGGCACAGATAGGATGGGGGAAGCTGCTAGAAAGGAAGGCTTAAGCTGGAGATTATCAAAGGCTCCGTAAAGTCTAAACGTAACCCCGAAAACCAGCTATGAACAGTGATCTGCAAATCATGGTGACTGAAAACACCAGCGGACAACCTGAAGAGAGTTGGACTGAGCAAGGAGACGCAAGAAAAAAAGAGTTAATTCGTCACCAATGGGACCCTTGGAAGACTCTCGTAATGTTTCACCCTTTAGGTGATTTGCAATGCCCACAGCGAAGAGTACCAATTCGTGAAGCGGAGTTGAACTGAAGCCACTTAGGAGTCAGTCACTGATTTGCTTGAGATACTGACTAAGCTTGCATCTAGACCAAAGATTTGATGGTCTTCTCATCTATGGTAGGAGGCACGGAGAGGAGATACTTGCTTCAGTTTTATTGTTGAAACGTTCAATTAGCACCACTTAACTACTGGAGCTACTAATTGGGAGCAAAGTGTTTCACTTTCATGAAGAGCGTTCGATCTAGCCAAATTAATTTGCAAATTTTTCCTCCCTGCCAAGGAAAATCTATTTTGCTAGCATTCATGTTCTCCAGTCATCAAATTATTTGTTTCAAAAATGTTTCCATTACCACTTATTGGGGAGGTTAAATCCTTGCAAAACTCCATCTGGGGACACAGTCAACATCATCAATGCAGAGTATTTTAAGATGGCACTAAACAATAGACAAACTACTTGAGTCAGTTTCTAAGTGTTCCTGTAACTTTGGGTAAGATATTTACACTACCAAAGTCTTTATCTCCTCCTCACTAAAACAAGCATAATGACTGTGTTAAGTTTTGACTGACAGCCTATGCAAGAAACTTAGTGCCTAGCACCCAGGAAGCACTCAGTAAAGAAATCTTAGCTTTTAGGATTTTACTGCTAAATTTTTTTTATCTGAAAACCAAAAGGTCCGTGAACTTAAACATCACAGAACAGATTGCTAGTTGGCTCTTACTGAGAAAAAAAAACTGCATTAATATTTTGTCCACAAATAGTCATACATATTTTTCCTTTGTAAAGGTTTTGTTTCATTGTATGACCATAGAAATTAGATGCTAAAAGATAAAAATACCTGAATTAATGTTATTTATAAGATCCAAGAGCCAAACTTTTCATCAGTGAATAAACACACCTGCTTCAAATCGAAGTAATAAGAGCAATTCAATTGAATCTAAGAGCAGAGGGAGAAGAATGAATAAAAACAGTTCTTCAACTTAAGGTCAAGGTCCAGGGCATGTTATTAAACAATTAAAACCTACACTCTACTATATCCAGAATATACAAGTACGTATAAATACATACTATGTGAAATTTTGTTTGTTGTCTAATTACAAATTCATAATACAATTGATACAAAATAGTTGTTCGTTATATTTTTACAATTTAAATGAGAAGAATTACTTTAAACAAGGTTTTTTTTGTTTGTTTGCTTGTTTGTTTGAGTATATAAATTTTCAGAGCTTTGGAATACATCTAAAAAGCATGGATAACTCCCTTTCCCAAGCAATCTTAAAAGATAAAATACTTTTAGCTTCGTTCTGAATCATATAGCTTGCATGGTGTGGTCTGTGGGACTAGATTTTACTTCTTGGGTGTGTCTGTAGTCAAAGCTTACAAAGAAATGAGAAGCCTCTAGCTCAAAAGCAAAGGTTAGGAGATGCAAAAGGGATCCAGGGTTCCCAGAGAAGCTTTTCAATATGAAACAGCTTGAAACAGGGGATTGATTGCATGAACAGTGTGTGTAGAAGTTTGCTATAAAGCATGTTTACATGGTCGCCTCCATAGGATCATGTGTGTAAAATATGCTACCTTGGCCAAAGCTCCCCCCTCCCCACTAACGCAGTTCTCCACACTTACAGAAGACTTTATGTTTCAAAATGATTTAGAACAGTCTATTAGCCAAGCTTCCTACACACACCAAATGATGCCTAGTCACAGAAATAAACAGAAGCCACTGCCTCCAAGTTGCTCACTTTATCAAGGTGTCCAAGGACTCAGACATTTGACTCCTTTGCACAGTAGCATCACACAGGTGTTTTCTCTATTTGAAGCAATCTAACAATTTGATTCATATGGCAAAAAAACAAAAGCAAAACCAAAAACAAACAGGCAGACATCAGCAAACAGAAGTTGCCACGCTACACTGCTGCATCCTTGACTTCAGTTTTATGTACTGTGACATGGCTCCCATTAGACTCGGTTAAATATTGAAGGTGCCCTGCTCTTTGTTATCTCTAAACTTGTGGTTTGTAGCACCAAGCACATGGTCTTGAAAATAAAAATTCACACCAGGAGGAGGAGTTTTTCAAAGAACTCTCCTCTGGCTATCTATTTAGACAGCAGGATTCCATCCACCACAGGGCCTGCAGAAGTATAAATGGGTGGTGGGGGTGTGGCTTTCAAGCCCATATATATGGGGGTGGGGAATGACTAATTGTAGTTAGACAGAATGATTGATGCAATGAGATCCTGAGAGGATTAGAACCTTGTTTGCATTATCAACTTTTGGGAACTGACTCTACTTACTGTTTGTAAAGAAGGGAAAGCTAGCATTAGCATTTGATTTAGCAGGGTCTCCCTCTGAGTTGAATGAGATATCCAGCTAAGCAAAACATTAGTTTTATTCCCAACAGCTTCAAACCCAGAGAACTGAACTGATGAGACCAGGGAGCACTAAAACTTCATCATCTTGCTTCCTCAGTGAATTCGAGGGATCAGGTGTACATATATATATGTGTGTGTATATATATACACATATATATACATATATATACACATATAGATGTATATGTATATATATATGTGTGTGTATGTGTATATATATATATATATACACACATATGTGTGTGTGTGTTTACTTTATCATTTAAGAGTGAAGCAGAATCTATGATCAAATACATTATGCTCTTTGGTAGTATCAAATATGGAGCTAATATTCTGAAAGAATGCCTACTAAAATGGTTATTGTGGGTGGCAGGTGGGAAAGTTTTACACAGCCTTTGGGGCAGTTTGCTGCTCTCATCACTACCTCTTCTCCCTTCTGAGATTCTGAGTTTCTGTCTGTTCCTTTCCCATTCATATGTTATAATACTGCTAGCTCATGTAGAGTGGCTCATGCAGAATTCACAAACTCTCTTCCATTGAACTAATACAGTCTATTTTAGTTCTCAATGGGAGGCTGACATAAAGAATTCCATAGGTCAAAGAAAAACCTCCTCTCGTTCCGATGTACTTTTTCTTTGCATCCTAAAAACTGAAAAGGCAACCGCCATTCTCACCCATACTATCACCAGGCATGTCTTGCCGTGACTGATGCTTTCTTGTGAACGAGACATGCTGCTGTGAGATTTCAGAGCCTTTTACAGGTCCACTTTAATTTCCAAGAAGCATAAATGTGAAATGAAAGTAATGGAAATTTCTACACAGTGTCAAATTTTTTTTTCTTTCCCCCTCCCCCTCCTGGAAGCAGCTGGGGCTAGAGCTATCCAGTTTTGCCTGCTGGAGTTGATGAGGTCACTCTCACCTCACACAGCAAAGGAAGTGGAATTCTTTCCAGTGTCCTTGGTGCTTTGGATCTTGTCCAGCAGAGCAAGAAGAACCTAAGATTGGATTCCTGACAGATAAGCAAAGACAGACAACATTGTCAACACACTCACTCAAAGGCATGCTTGTTTACAGCCACACATAGAAACTTAGGGCTAAACACGTGTTTATTTATTTAACACATTTAGTACAAGAAGGATAAGTGCCACATAAACTTTGCGGCTTCTAAAGTTAAACCAAGTCTTACTTTTATGAGAAATATTTGATATTTTGCGAGATCCCATTTTCTATTGCTCATAAATTTATTTCCCCAGTCTTGGATTTGGCTCTAATTATGTACTTAAATTTAGACAAAATAGAACAATGGCAAAAAAAAAAAAAAATTCTTAAGCCCCGCCCAACACACACAAAGAATTTAAAAAAAAATAGAAGACACTCTTGAAGTATTTTGTTTATTCTAAACAATGTGAAGGGTGTGTATTCACCTCAGTTAAAGGGCATTTGCCTAGTAAGCACAGGACCTTGGCTTTGGTTCTCAGCACACACACACGTACAAAATCTAACTCTGTGTGTGTGTGTGTGTGTGTGTGTGTGTGTGTGTAGGAGGTGTTGATAGTATTACTGAATATATGTATTAACTTATCCAATGATACAAGACCAAAACAGCCAAGTATGAAAAAAATGACAACTAACTACATTCTTTTCCTAAACTATATCAACACATATTTGAAAAGAACAGTTCTCTATTTTCTTTATATTTTTGGCATACTGACAAGCACATATGCATATGTAAAATAAGAGTAAAAAGTACTATAAAAACGTTCTTAGACCACACATACTCAGGCACACTCAATGTGCCCTATGAGACTGAAGAACAGAAAACAGGCAGGCTAGAATCCTGAATACCAACCACATTGCCTTTGTGTTTAACATAATTTCAGTCATATTTATTAAATACTTAATTCAGCCTGAAATCATGAGACTAAACTAATTTGTCAAATTGATGTATGAAAATTGACAGTTATAAGCATGAGTTATCATAGTATGTATGGAAGATGATTGGACAAAATAGGGCAGAATGGTCCTCTCAGAAGTTCTAACATCGTGAATCGACTTAACTGTACATGTTCAGGGCTGGCCAAGAAGTTTAGTCACAGAACATTTGGGTAACATGCATAAGGCTCAGGGTTTGATTCCAAATAATCAAGGGAGGGGGTAGAGGGGGCAGGCATGCAGAGCAGAGGTCTTCCAGGAATTTCACCTTAACTTGGCTGTGACTCTCTTGTCATACCATTACTCTGGTAAAAGTCAGCTAGTGATAAAAACTAACTGGGCTGTCGTCACCTGTTAAACACTAAGCTTGCTATGAGCTAGAAAGATGCTAGGTGATGCAAACTGGTGCATGACGCTTTATTGAGAGAGAGAGAGAGAGAGAGAGAGAGAGAGAGAGAGAGAGAGAGAATGACCTCTTACATATGCAATTTGGTTCAAAGCCTTTAGTAGGGATGTGAGCTATAGACAAACAGCTTGTCGGCCTTTAGTGACGTCATTGAGAAAAACCTACTGATGGATGGATGATGATTCTGGAAAAGCAACATTCACCAGCAGGGATAGCTGGCTTCTTCACCCTACCTGTATGGACATGGTGCTTGTACACCAAAACTGGCAGCTTTGCCATACCTGTGTAGACATGGTGCCTTGAATTATTTACTTGAGGGATTCCTGTTCTCATCACAGGTTCTAAGAAGATGAGGATTACAAGGCCTCCCTGGAGGAAATGTGTTATTTTGTCATTGTTCTTTATTTGTTTTTTTTCTTTTATTACATTGTTGTTCTTGCTTTGGTGGGTGGTACAGAACATAAAGCCTAACACATTACAAACAAGTGTTCTTTACAGAGTTACATTCCTCCTTCCTATTCTGAGGCACGCCTCACTAAGTTGCCAGGCTAGCCTTGAACTCACAAGGAAGATATGAACTTGCATTTCCCCTGCCTCAGCTCCAGGTGACTACCATCATAGTCCTTCACTAACAGGCTTACCTGTCTACTTGGCTTTAAACCAATAGGATATACATGCTACCTTTTCTCTGTCAACACTGAGAACAGAGTCTAAGAGTCTGACAGCGGGTTGGGTTGTACAAATGTGTGACAAACACACAAACCGCAATGAACTATCTCTGTGACATTGCACAACCAAGTTCCAATGCGTGCTAATGAAGAACCACAGTTTGTGGGTTCGTGACCTATCAGAACACTGAATCAATTTCAACTTAATGTCATTTC
Source organism: Arvicanthis niloticus (assembly GCF_011762505.2). Taxonomy (NCBI): domain Eukaryota; kingdom Metazoa; phylum Chordata; class Mammalia; order Rodentia; family Muridae; genus Arvicanthis; species Arvicanthis niloticus. The sequence continues at coordinate 58,100,883 of NC_047665.1, read as the reverse complement.
TCCTTTTATCCCCACAGATTCACTAGAAGTCCACTGAGGTAAGGAAGCAAATGTTCAGGTCTATAAACTCTCCTCAGAGTCAGGGTTGCCAGAGTTTCTTGCCAAGTGATCATAGCTTCCCTCACCATAAGCTCTGTAGACATTTAACAGTTGAGGTATTTCTCCTATTTTATTTTTTTGAACTGGAGTTGAGGAAGGTTTTTTTTGTTGTTTTTTTGGTTTTTTTGTTTTTTTGTTTTTTGTTTTTTTTTGCAAAGCCAATTGCTATGAATGACTTATGCTATAAATGACATATATATACAAAAATCTTGAGGGCAAACCTTAAGCTGAGATTGTGGCACAGTGCAGTTCTGTAACCCAGCTTGCAGCTGATTCCTTAAAGGATGACCTATGTAAACCCAGTGATCATCCCTCAAATGGCACAGAATAATACCTCCATTTTTAAAAAGTGACACATGTAAAGAATGCATACTATTTATAAAAACTAACTTATAAATCTTATTGTGGCCTTAGAGAACACATTTCATGTGGTTATTATGAGATCATGTTTGTTTTGTTCTCTCTCACACACACACACACTCACACATAAACACATACACACACATGAGAGAAAGAGAGAGAGAGAGAGAGAGAGGCAGACAATGGGAGATGTTTCTGAGTTTCCTCCCTTATTCTGTTAGACAGGAATGCTCAGTGAACATGAAGCTGGCTGTGTCAGACATTCTGGCTGGCCTGAAAATTCCTGGGACCCACCTATCCCCACTCTTACCCGGTCTCTGGAGTTTCAGGCCCTTCCTGCCACTCCCAGTTTTTTATATGAGAGTTGCTGGGAAGCCAAACTCAAGCACTCATTTTGATACACTGGGCCAACTCCCTGACACTAGTACACTTATTTCCTTAAGGTCATTTTATATTTGTTTTGCTGTAGTAATGGTTTATTGCTTTTATTAAATAGATATACATTAATGGCTGACTTTTCACATGAAGAAAGCAGAGGCAAACTCTCTACAGCCTAAGCCCCTAGAAACCTTAAGAAATGTAACTAGGCCTCATGACCTCTTTCCTTTTCATATTGAAAGATTTAGTATGTCTTCTATGTTTATACATTGACACCAGAATTTATGAGTACAAGATGGGTGAAGGTAGCCACAGATAAGCAATATCTTCCTGTGACTTGCAAGATCTGATTTTATGCACACACACACACACACACGTGCTCGTGTGTGTAAAATCTTGTAATAGTCTGGAACTTGCTATAAAAACTATATGTAATGTAAATCTATATGTGTTTGTTTATATGTGTACATATATGCCTATATGTATATTATATGTATGGAATAGATCTGTATATATGATACATGAGTATGAAACATACACACACACGTACACACACACACACACACACACATATCCACTTGTATAAAGTCTGAGAACTTCTGTTCCACTTCCTCAGCCTCCCAAACACTGGGGTCTCAGGTACCACGCCAACTACCAAGGCAGCTTTATTCAGTTCTGGAGATCAAACTCATAACAAGCTCATTTCCAAGCTGTCTCCTATGACAACACCAGCAAAGGCTTCCATAAATAAAAGATCTCTGACATTTTTATATTTGTTTCTGATATTAGGGATGCAACTAACTCTTTCTAGTTTGAATAAAGAACCTGAGAGTGAAAGCAACTGTTGCCAGAAAGTCATTCTGAGACTAGTTAATTAATTTAAGGCACAAAAAGTATTCACAAATTTTCATGTGAAGAGAAAACAAACCCATACCCTGTGCTTAGCCAAGAAAGAATGTTGTCAATGACAGAAGAAATTATACTGATGGCTTATAGGGACCTCTAGGAAGAGAGTCAAGTTTAATCTCAAATTACATTGAGTCTCAACACATACACACGCACACTCTAACGAGCATGTACATGTGCTCACGTGCACACACAAACATTCCCTTTAAAATGAATAACGTATTTGGGACCAAAAATTATAGAAACAGCGACTAGACTGTGAGTCAAAAATATAATGAAAAAATCAAAATAAATTCTCAGTAATGTCCTAAGAAGGTGAGTCTGATAGACTTCTTTTAAAAGCAATATAATTTGTCTCCATTGAATGTTGACAAAATACTCTCAGATCTACATCAAATGAAGGCAGGCGTGGTGAACAGGCATTTAGCTAGGAATTTCCTGACGTTACCCCCTAGCTGACCTCATAGTTAAATGGTGAAAGCAAACTAAAAGGAACTTCAGTCTTAACATGTTTATGAGCTAGCCCCACTTCACTTATTTATTCTTTGTTAGCTTGGATTAACATAATAAAAACCAGGTATCACACTAAGAACCATTCCAATGCTTTGAAATGTTACATTGCAAGAAGGCAGATGCTTGCTTCTCTACCCATTCACATGCATTAATGCAAGCTTAATGGAACTGACTTGAAAAGTAGAAGCATTCTTTTACATAAATATCATAAATTGGCTTTTTTCTTATTCCAAGTATAAGTTGACAGAAGTACATCAATCACAAAATACTTCTCTAGTAAATGCTCACATGTTGGTGAATTAATTAAAATTAGGATGAATCAAGTGTAAATCAAAAGCATACATTCTGACACAAAAACAACTGTTACTAGATACAGAAATGAGAAATAAGGAAGTGTTTTACGTATAATGAAATCTTTTGCATCTCGGACTTGAGTTACTCAGCAATATTTTTTGCACAGGCTAAAACTGAAACAATACTGTATTAAAAAAGAAAATTCAACGTTCCACTTAAATCTCACACTTTAAAGAAAACAAGATTGCTTTTCAATATATTCCCCTGGAGCAATATGAAAATTTAAATTCCTACCTGAGAAAGTTTTATTTTTAATACATTTGTATAATTCTAAATTCTTTTGCATCTTATTTTTTTTAAAGATCAGTCATATCTTTGCCAAAACAGAAATGATTATTCCCAAGACTCAGGAAAAAAAATTTTCCCAGCTAGTTCAACCTGTAAACATTTCCTTAATCTTTCTCATTTGCATTTCAAAACTTCCAGTATCAAAGAGAAATATAAGTAAACATATCTTGTTTATTACTTCCTGCTGTTTTCAATTTCTCTGGATCTAGTCTCTCTCTTTTTCTCTTTCTCTCTCTCTCTTTCTCACTTTCTCTCTCTCTCTCTCTCTCTCTCTCTCTCTCTCTCTCTCTCTCTCACACACACACACACACACACATTCATCACATCAATTTAGCATTTATTTTTGAAGTTGAGATTCTGAGGGTATCCATGTATATGTACTCTCATTCATTGGAAAGCCCAAAGGAAATCTTTGATGCAAGAACACTAACATCAGGACCATGTTTAAAGTACAAAGTAGATGAAACCTATGACGGGAGCTGCCCTACTTTCAGAATAGCCAGTTTGTATATAAATCATGTTCAGGGAACCCTGCCGGCTTTACCAGTTGTAGAAGAACCTCAAGCCTTTCACATGGTCTCAGTCTCAAAACTGCATCATAGTGAAGAGAACAGAACTGTCCTCAGACCTGACCTATTGCTCTAGCAAAGTACACTTGCTGCTGTTTTATACTTAACATTAGTGAAGGAATTACAAGTTTTAAAATATAATACATTTTAATCATAGTATTTTAATATTTAGTCAAGTAAGGAACAGATTTGATTACTACTTTTCTAGGAGTTTGCAAAATAGGTAAAACAAATATTATATTAAAATATAATCTATTCCACAAACTCCAGCATAAAGATTTACAGGGTACATGGAATCATGTAATGGAATATAGCTTTTCACACTGAATTGTTTCTGCTGTTTTCTAAGATATTTACGGCTTTTGTCTCTATCTAGAGACAAGAAAACCGAGACAAATCATCAATTATCCTAGCAGTCTAGAAAAGGAGCTAGCTAAAACCAAGACAGAAGTGTAGTAGCAAACTATCTCCACAACATAGCTTTACCTAACTGTGTGCTCCAGTATAATTAACTCCAACAATAAAGGGTAATGTCAATCAAATAGTATGATATGCAAAGTTGTATTTTCCTTAATATATTATACATTTGAATACATTTAAATTTATTCTCATCTTTTGTTTTCTGAGCTGAACAGACCTCATCCTGTCACTCACTTTTTAAACATTCTTGGGAACTCTCAATATATAAGCAGACTATACACACATAGGTAGATAGTCCTCAGGGTCTTACCTACAAGATCTGGTTGGTATATGGTAACAATGTAAGGTTGTCCACAGGAGTGTGGGTGACCCAAAAGCAACCTCACTGGAAAGTCTAAGCCCAGCATGATTGACAGATGTCCCAGGTTACATGAGAGTAACCTGCTTCCTTGCCTTTCCAAGAGTATATCATCTAGCACCTTCTCAGAGCCTGGGGCCACCTGCAATTAGGGCAGAATTAAATGCAAATGGCTGGAGGAGCAGCTGGAACTTAGGATGAGGGTCCAGTGACTCTGCCCAACCTTTCTTCTGTGAAGGAATGTCAACAATCAACAATTTCAGCTGTGCTGACCTTTGCAAGCAGGCACAGCTGATCCCAGGTAGACACTGGCCATTGTGAGTGCCGTAGGAACACACTTTGAATGGATTTTGTGTCATGCACTAGTCATGACTTGTCTGAAAGCATAGGAAGAAAGATGAACTGTGGTGCTTAAAGAGATACCGGGTTAGTGTCTCTTGGCAAGTTACTGGGGTTTGTCAAAGCTGTGCTTAACCAAATGAAAAGCCTGTGAAGAACTATGAACACGGTCTAACTCTTTGCAAACCTTCAAATCTACGTATAACATCCAACTCATAGTTTTGTTAAAGCAGCAATCACTGACACCTACATATCTTGATCATAGAAGCAAATGTTCACAAACCAAGGAATGCTCATTCTTTGTAAATGATTGCAGGAGGAATGGAAGTCTGGATAATCTATAATAAGGATTCTCAGCCATGGGAAAATTTGCCAAACACTACCAGTTTTATGAGATATTTGAAGATGTGTACAGTCTGGCATTTGATGCACACTGCTCAGAAACTCCCGTACAGATTCTTCATTGTGAAGAATGGAACCTCTGAACAAAGAGTTAACCCAGAATGAATGTGTAGAGGTTGAGATCCCTCCCTGGAGTTACAGATGACTGGGAGCCACTGTGTGGGTGCTGAAATAGCATTTAGTGTCCTTGAATTATTGATTTTCCATTTGTTTTCATTTTTAAAATTTAAATTGTGTGTTTGTTGGAAGTTCAGTATGTACACATAAGTGCTGTTGCTCACAGTCCAGGACAGGGTGTTGGCTTCCCTGGGACTGCAGATACTGGGCAGGACGAGCTGCCCATGGGTGATGGGAGCTGAACTTGAGTTTGGTTTTTTGTTTGTTTGTTTGTTTTTAGAGCAGCTGATACTCTTATCCTCATAACCACCTCTCCTCCCCCTAGGTAAGATTTTGTTTGGCTTTTTTTTGGTTTTTGGATTTTTGACATTTTTGGGAGTCCTCATCTGTTTATTCATCATAATTTTTTCTTTTAGTTCTTTAAAAGTCATATCTACTCCTTCTAACATCCTCATCTCCTTAGAGTCTACTTATAGTAATTTATTTTTCTCTTGAAAGTAGAGAACAATTTCTGTATACATGACAAATGACTTTTAGCTTCTAGTTTTACTGTAAGTAAATCCTCTAGGAATTTTCAATCGTAAAGATTGTGGAACCCTCATCAGAGTGAAGTATTTTGTTCTAGATGGAATTTAATTTCTGACTACTCCCCATGTACCTGAAGATAGTTTTAACTTTGCTTGTATGAGTTTGTGTTGCTTTTACTTTCATTTTAAAATAAATTTCTTAATCCCTAAACAAAGACCTTATTCCTGAGGAAAAATATTTCTGGGTTTTCAGTGAGTTCCTAAAGTGTTTACCAAGCCATGCTCATTTGAAGGGATACAGGCTCTCAACTTGACCTCCTCTTTTGTGAGTAATTCTTGACACTTCTGCTGTGGTGCTGAAGTTAAAAAAACATGACAATCATCTTAACATGTGAACTAGAGACAAAGCAGCTGCTGCATCCCACTGCTCTTCTTGTGTTTGCCCATGAATGTACAGCACTCTCTAAAGATCTGCTAAACATCTCTATGCAAATGTTCAAGTGAATCTACCATTTCCTCACTCTGTTTAAACTTTCCCTCTTTCTTTTCCAAATCTCATGGGTATCCTGAATTCTACTTTTTGAATGCCTCGAGTCCAAATTAAGGTCAAGACTGAACTGTCTCAGTGAGTTCAAAATAATCAGTGTGAAGACTGGAGCGTAGTCTTAGAGCTATAAATATGTTATATTCCAATATGAGTCCCTCTTTTAATGACTCGGTCTCCTTACTTTGTCTGCCATTGATTGCTTTTCAAACTCTTGAAAACAGTTGCTTTACTTTTTTTTTTTCTTCACAATTTTCAGCTATCATCTATTGTCATATCATTGTAAAGTCATATCATTATCTTTTCTGGACTTACATTGTGGGTAAAACAATAAATCTGGATGCTATTTAATCCACTGCACTTAAGTCTTTATAACTACAGTGTCAGATCCTGTAAGTAAAGCCACGTATTCTCTCTAGACGATAAATATCAATCTTATGACAAACGTGCCCTAGAAGGCAGAGTGGGTCCTATAGACTCATGTGTTTCAGGCACACATTTCATAACTCCAAAATCCAACCAATTGAGAAAGACTTATTGGGCAAGTAAGGCAATCAGACTGCCTCATCATGGAGCTAGAGAGTTGGCTCCACAGCTAAGAGCACACACTACCCTTGCAGGGGACCTGACCTGCTTTCATTGTCATCACCCACATTAAGGGGCCCACATACATCCACCTATAAGTTCTGTTCCAGGGTTTCAGTGGTGTCTTCGGATTCTACAGGCACTATACTCTAATCTGCACATACCCATACACACAGAGAGAAACATATAATTTAAAAGCATTAGCAATACGTTTTAAAACCATTCTTATTAAATTGCTATGTTAGCTTAAACAAAACACTGAATGGAGTGTTAGAATAGTGTTCTGTATTTGCATATTCAAAGAATATGAATCCCCAATTGATATTCCCACAATATAACATATACTATCCCAAAGTTGTATTGTATGTTTGGGATGACCATTTCATTTAATACTGCTTTTAAAAATATATGTACTATCTCTGGACCGCACCCAGAATACAAGATGTCTTTAAAAAAATTTTAAGGGGAATTTATGTTTATTTTCATATAGCTGTACCTGACAGTGAAATGATTACAGAGTGAACTATTCTTAAATGTATGTTTGCATGTAGATAGCTATTCTTTAACAGAATAACAAAAGAAAGCTATTATGCCTTAGTTAACGACTACTTCTAATAAAACACCAGAAAAGAAGTGGCACACTGTAACAGGGGGATTTGTTTTCATGCTTGAGAATAAAAAAGGTTAAGAAATACCAAGAGACGTACAACATTGTTGCCATTTGCTGAGTGGCTTTTCTAATCAGTTACTAAGTTAGAAAGCCAATTGTGTTGATTATATCCTATGAAGTTTGCTTTCCGAAGACATTCAGCTCCTGTCAAGGGTTTAGGAAAGCCTTTTATCAAATTGGAATCACTTCATGGAAGAATAACACTATATTTTGTTGTGCTTTGTTATCATAGGTCTCCAAGAAGCTGAGATGATAAAATGCATTTTCTACTCGAATATGTTTTCCTTTGCCTAATTTCTCTCCTTTCTTTCCACTCTGCCTGCATTCCCTACGCACTAGAGAAATTTGCTAAGTTCTATATGGATCATGTTTATTAACGTCTTGCTATCCATCTGTAGCAAATCCTGTCACCTCAACCCCAAACCCTCTTCATCTAGCTTCCTCCTTCCACAAATACTCTTTATGCATATAGCACAAATACACATATATTCATAAAAGGAAAATAGGAGGTGTTTTTTAGCCTTATGATCTTGGTCTATCATGATTTGTAAGATATTTTGCAGAATACATGTCAAACTCTACTAGAAATGCATGCAGGCTCCCATTAACCCCTTGTCTTCTCCCTGTACTTCGTACAGCCTGGCAGACTCAATGCTCCAAGCTCTGTGCTTTCCATGCGTTCACCTCTGAAGCTCAAGTAAAGGCTGTAGCCACCAAGCAGGGCTTTCCAGCAGTCTGTTTCTAAAAGCTAATTGCTGTCTCTGTTACTTGAAAGGCCACCACAATTGCCTGCTTTACTGAACCATCTTTGATACCAAACTCCCCTCACTCTTGGAAAGATGACAGCTCATGTGCTCAGATTCCTCCAGCTCTAAGAAAACCATCACTGAAAGCAAAACTCTTCTCTGTGCAGCCTCTGAACTCCACACCTCTCCTTTCCCATGTCAGGTGTCCCATCAATCGAGGCGCATGTGTATGAAGTGAGGATCTTTGCTTGCAGTTTCAAAGTGGGTTTTCAAGTCATGAAGATAAATGCTTGGCACACCTGTTGCAATTTGCCAGGGAGTTGTGATCTCCATAGGTGGATGCTGCCGCTCTACCAATAGCAGGCTGTGTGTGATCTTTGAAATGGTTATTTCCACACGAAAGCATCTTCCATATTACCTTCTGGATTGCTGTTCTGAAAAACTCGAAGTCATGTTTGAGAGGGTTGGCTAGGAATTGAAGGTAGGTTTTCTCTGGTACATGAGGACATCAGACCTACTAATTCAGCACATTTAGAAACATAACAGTGAGAAATAGAAGAAAACACCACAGTGCTTTTTACATGCTTGAAATGTTTGTAGGTTTAATCTTTCACTTCTTTGCTTTGCTTTTTCCCAGTGTAAGAACATCCAAGAAAATCACATGGTTCTGAAACCTGGAAAAATGAAGTAGAATTTCTTTACACTCAGTTAACTAGCTGTGTGTGCTAGTCACCGTGTGTATGGGGAGACTGATTGCAGGAGTTGGTTCTCCCTTTCCTTTATCTGAGTCCCAAGGATCAAACTGAGACACAATAGCAAATGCTGAGTCATCTCCCCGGCTCAACATTTTACTAATTGCTTGGGAAATTGTAGGGGCAAAGCTTTTCTCTAAAGCAATCCCCATTTTTAAAAATGTTCTCATTTCATGGTTTGAGCAGAATCAGTAGCCGCTCTGCATAACACCTGTGCTCCAATGCCAAAACCTCAATTGCCATTCAAGCCAATCAAGACAACATCATATCCTCAGAGAGCAGACAGAGCTGAAGGTTATACTGTGCAGCTGATGGTAGAACATCTCTACAGTGTTATGTATCCAAAAAGAATATTTGGAAAATGTGTATCTCAACAACAGGTCACCAGTTTATATTTTTACATTTATTCAGTTGTGTGTGTGTGTGTGTGTGTCCATGTACATGTATGCCATAGCACATTCATTAAGGTCAGAAGACAAATTTCAGGAGTCGGTATCCTTCTTCCGCCTTACAGGTGTATAAAATAAAAAGTAAACTTAAAAATCAAGCAAAATATGCTCTTGCATTTTTTAGGTTCAAAATTAGCTCTCTTGCTTCCCCACCCCCTCATTCTCAGAAGAACTAAGAAAATTCTGGAATTTTTACTATTCTTTAGAATTTCTGAGTTCTTTTCATCTTCAAAGTGCTTTACAAAGATTTCTAATTAGGCTCCTACATGCAGGCTCCTATTCTCACTCGCTAATCATAAGACAACATACCTGCTCTCTTTCCTAGAGCTGAACCAGACATCATCCTTAATCATCACTAAAGAGAGAGGGAAAGTGTCTGTCATAATTTCAACTTAATGAATGACAAATCTGCATGCTTCTTCAAATATGAATCCAGTTGTCAGGGCCCTAATCCTCATTAGTTACATTTGGTCATTATTTATTCAGAGCTGAGATATGTTTTAATGTAAGACTTATCGCTGTTACATGCACTGGTTTAAAAGGTTGCATTTTTTTTCAACATATAATATTATTTTAATGGATTAAATTTTGTTTCTTTAAAAAACATTTTTATTCTCTTTCCTTACTGACTTAAAAATTTATGTGTGTGTGCACGTGTGTGTTTGTGTGCACACGCACACATGCATGCATGTACTGACATGTGCACATGCTCACATGTGCAAACATGCACTTGTATGTGTTCACTTGCACATGAGCACATGTATACAAATGTGCATATGTCTGGGTAAGTAAAAGCCAAAGGCCAACCCAGGTGCCATTTCTGTCTGTTTTAGACAGGACCTCTCACTGGCCTAGAACTCACCAAGTAGACTAAGGTAGCTGGCTAGGAGACAAGGGATGCACTTGTCCTTGCTTTTCATGTGCTGGAATTCCCATGTGGAATTCCAAATGACAACAGACCTTTTTATGAGGGTTCTAAAGATACCGCTACCAGGAGCAATCTTATGGTTAAACACGCTGGGATTGTTATTCTTGCACTGAGAGAGACAACACTGGTTATCAGGAAGAATGGGATGTTTTTGAGAACAGTGATGTCAGAACAAATTTCAAGGCAGCAATCCTCCAAGTAGTAAGTATCAAGGATTCAAAGTACCAAGGATTCAACCCCATCATACTAAAGGCAGATGCCCTACCATGCTCACTTCAGTATCATTCATTTTAGCCAAAGCAAAGATGCAAATTATTTTGTCTATCAAAGGATGTGTAAGCACAGATAATATGGCATCTTTACACAAAGAGCTATTATGCAGCCTTTCAAAAGAAGACAATAATGGGTAGGGAGATAAACTCACTGGATCAGGCACTTGCCACACATGTGAGGACATGAGTTAGCATCCCCATAGCCCTTGTTATCTGAACTTAGTAGTGCACATCTCTAATCCCAGTGTTGATACTCAAGAGGCCAAGAAGGGAGAATTCCTTAGAAGCTCAAGGGCCAACTTCTCTGCTATATGCAAAATGAAAGAAAGAAAGAAATAGAGAGGAAGAAAAACAACAAACAAACAAAAAGAACATCAGAGCTCATCTTCTAAGCTCAACCCAACAAGGAGGAAGTTCCATCAGCTATGGAGGGACCTGGAGGGCCCTATGTAATAAGCCAGGCATTGAAAGATAAATGCATATCCTTGTTTATACATGGATTACAAAGCAATCCTATAGAAACAGAAAGTGCAGACATGATTGCGAAAGCCTTAGAGAGGCAGAAGAATGGAGGAGCAAAGGTCACAAATATCAATTGAGATGAGAAGAATTAAGATGAGAGAACATAAATAACATGTTCTGATGAAGAGGGACATGTTGTATACCTTGATTTAAGCACTCCATACTATATAGCTATTGTATAAAATTGTTTTGTACACATAGTTAGATATAACTGAGATTTGTTACGACGTTTAAATAAACACTACTTCATACTTTAAACTATTGGTGTAAGATTTGGGCATCTACTGGGTGACTGGAGGTAGGATCTGAGGAAGGACAGACAGACATGTTCAAGCAAGCAAGTCATTTGTCTTTCACTTTAACAGGCACAGAACGATGCAGTATGTGCTTTCTGTAACGATTGCACAACTGAACAGAAGTTTGCAGTAGTGATGAAGAACATGAGTCTTACAGTCTCTCATTAGGAAAAACTAGAGAGCAGGATGGGAGAAATGCCAATGTTTGGGGTGTTTCAGATAAAGCTATAAAGTGCAGACGTTTCTCTGAAGTTTATCTGCGTTCATCTGAACAACCCAAGTCTAGAGATCAGTTTGCAGATCTACCACAGTAATTTTTCTGGCAAGACTTTCAGTGTCTCCCTGTCCCCGACTCTTTCATTGGATCGTACAACCTTGGCTTTGTCTTATCCCTGTAATAAAAGAAACATGATGGCACAATTAAAAGACATATCCAATAGAAGCAAATATCAAGATTTTTTTTTCTGCCACAGTAAGTGAGAATATATTTAAACATTTTTTCCAGTAAATATTTCAATGTCATGCCAGAAAAATTGTTTTTGAAATCAATAAATTACTGCCTTGAATATTTGGATTAATTTAAGAAATAAATTTGAGAAATAAATTAGATATAATAGAAATGTGACCGTAAAATAAGTTAATTAAGAACTTTTTAATGAAAATATCAGTATTGTATTGAGACATAGCATTGGGTTTCTGATGATTATTGTATCCAAACCCTCTTTTCCCAACTGAGGAAAATAAAATCTAATGAACCTCCTTAGTTATGCATTACGAGTTGAGATCTTAAGAAATAACTCTGAATTCCAACTTTGGGGCTGCTTCTATAATCCCAGAACTCATTCAAAACTACAAACAACCTTGACCCAATATTATTTCTGTGGTTGTGATAAAATACCTGAACAAAACAAAGTAGTAAGAAGGAGCAAATTTATTTGGCTTATGGTTCCAGGCTATGGTCTACCATTTCTGGGAAGTCAAGGCAGGAACACAAGCAGCCAGTTACATCGTTTCTACAGTGAAGAGTAGAGAGGAAATGCATAGATTGCTAGATGTCTTTACTCTCTATAGTTCTGGGCCAGTCTAGGGAGTGATAGCACCCAAAGTACATTCTAGGTCTTGCTACATCAATAAATTATCAAAAAATTCTCCAAAGACAAACCCACAAGCCAACCTGACCTACAAATGTCCTCATTAAGACATTTGTCCTCTCTTCCAGATGATCCTATATAGTGTATCAAGTTTACAGTTAAAACTAACCAACAGAGATCCAATTCTTTATCTCAAAAACAAAAACAAATTTAAAAATTGATACATTAATTCAAATAGCTTTTACAAAGTAATATTTATACAATTTTTATTATTTACACTTTATGTATTTTAATATTAATTTAGTTTAAATGTTAGTCAGTCAAATCCTGTAAAGATGTTTTCAATGATAGACTTTATAAATTGCTCATAATTAAAATAAGACCTGGTACTGTTTAGTGTGATTTAGGTACCCTGTCTATATGTGATATGTGAGTTATCACAGTCAATCTAAGAACTAACTTCATAAGGACATTATAATGTTTTTAAGTTTTTATGGATGGGCACAATGGATGGAAAAAAATTAAGAAATTTACTTAACTATTAATAATAACTAGGGGTCACAAATAAACTGAATTTATGTTCCAAAGAAATTACATTAGCAAAGTTAATTTTAATTTTAAACTCCTGATATCTCCACTCGTTTTCTAAAAATTCAGTAGGCAAATAAGTACCACAGAATTGGATCACAGAAACAGTAGCCATAGAATGGAAATTAAATCATTAATTTTCCAGGAGAACCTGCTGTCGCTTGAATAGCAACGTCCCACATACATTTGTGTGTTTAAATACTTGGTCCTCAGCTGGTTCTACTCATGTAGAATACTATGCATGTTTTGGAAGGCAGAGCCACACTGGAAGAAGTGGAAGACTGGGGGCAGACCTTAATGTTTTATAGCCTAGCTTCACTTCCTGTTGACTATCTGCTTCCCGTGGGCTCAATGCGATCAGCTATCTATCATTTCTGCCAGCACATCTTTCCCATTGTAATAAATAGCGGGTCCTCAAGTGGTGATCCAAAACACTTTTAGGCTTCCTCTTTTAGGTTTTTTTCTTATTAGGCACCTGGTCACAGCAACAAATAACATTCATTAAATGAACTCAATAGGTTATATTTAGAAATATGTGTTCATATAAACACAAATATGTACACAATAACAATGAACACGAAAAATAAGAGGCCGTGAACTTGAAGGAGAGAAGAAAAGCATGTATGGAGGGCTTGAAGGGATGGAAGGGATGGAAGAGATGCTGTAATTAAATTACAATATCAAAGAAAGGGGAAGAGAGAGACTCATATTGAAACCCTTTGGTGTAGCTAAGAATTTACTGGCATAAGAAGAACTAGGGAGTCTCAGGGAAAGAGGTTCTAACCACTAGTTGCTTCTGCTGGAGCCAGGATGCAAGGCATCCCTGAAGACACTGGGCTTTGACCCCTGATCCCCATGCATTACATTGAGATATAAACTTTGCAGCAAAAGCCAACATGAAAGCTATATTCAGGGTGATTCACTTGGAGCTTCAAACAAGCCGACAGGGATGCTTAAGGAGACAGCTAACAGAGAATCTATAGCTACAATTTATAAAATAAAATTTGATATGCACTGATGCTATACACAGCTCACGTCTTTCTTCCACACTGAGCTACCTAGTCAGTGCCTTTCTGTTTTCCCATACATCTGATCTCACATATTCTGTTTGTGGCTCGATACTTTAATTCCTGTCTCCAGTGAATCTAAAGTTCTAGCCCATGAGAAGATAAGCCACTAAGCTCTCTCCTTCCAGAACTTTCCATATTTCACTCTTTTATTAGTCGGCAGTTTCTAGCAACCCCTACCTTCTCCTGGGCTTCATTTATTATTACTTTAGTTCATGTCTTTTCTTTTGTATTATTCACATCTCTTTTCACAGTTAACTCTTAAATCACTCCTTAATGTAGGCCCTAATTTTTTGCAACCTACTTTTAATAAAGGTTCAATTTGTCCTCTAGACCACCACCCAGCAGAGATAGTGGAAGTGAAGAGTTATTAGGATGTGGGAAATGTGGACCTTTTCAGTAATTGTTCTTTGGGGGTGAGCTCCATCTTCTTGGGTAGCAGTTCAGTCCCATAGTAGACAACAACCAAGACTTAGCAGTTGCAGACCAGTCCTCTAGGGAGACAGACACCAGGCGTGAAACAGTAGCTACAGTCCCATCGCTTCAGCAAGCAGATACCAGGCAGCTATAGTTCAATCCTGAAGAAACCTCCAGGCTCTGCAACCAGCCTGAGGTGAGGCCGCAGAAGCCACAAGCTGCAATAGGAACCTAGCAAGCAGTTCTTGGGCGTACTTCTCTCAATGGCAGTGTTATCACAAGTTGAGCTCAACAACACTATTTAAGGCGAACCAATACATGCAAGCCTTTAGTGAAGAATAACACGGAGGAGCAAACCAAACCAAAGCTCAGCGCCTGCCTCCCACTGTCTGTAGGGTAATATTTATACTCCTTCATCAAGAGTCCTTTCACGTGTTTGCTTTAGCTAGACATCCTTTCACATGTGTCTACTTCAGGAAAACAGTCTTCATGTATTTGCTTTAGCAAGACATCCTTTCATCTGTGTGCCCCAGCAAAATATCATTGGGCATAACTAACTTTTCATAAGAACTAAACGTTTTCCACTTCACCTTAACCTGAATTAAGTATTGTCTTGTCATGTTCTATGTGTTCACTTTAATATAAGCAGTACCATATCAAACCTAAAACTACCATCATCAAAATGTACAATATATGCACAAACATCTTTATACCAAATATCCAAAAGATACTAGCTATAGATATTAACTGTAAACGATAATGATATCCAACACACTTATTTGTGTTATTTTTTTTCTGACATAAAATATAAGAACTACTTAATATCCTCCTCCAACACTGAAATTGCATTTCAACTACAGTGGCTCTACTAAGGTTTTTTTTTTTTTTTTTTTTTTGAGAATAAGAGCTTATTTGAAAATTATAAATGCCAACATGTGGCTTGAAATAAGATGAACTCTCATTAATTGTTATTTCGTTATTTTAAATGTTTTACTATGTTCTAGTTATTTACTGAGAGCTGCCTTTCAGTGAATACATGACCAAATTCAGACTAGTCTTCATTGTTGTCTTTGATGCTTCCTATTTTTCAGTTTTCCCCCATTACTGAAGAATCACGGTAGAAAGATACTTTGTCATTCACCATTAGAATTAAATTGTTTCTTCTGTCTATGGTGAGTTCATAGTAATTTGGTCATAAAATGTTCTTATTTGTGGATCCATAAAGCAAAATAGCCCTGGCCTGTCTCAAAGCTGACTCTATAAATTAAATTTTAAAATAAATAATTTTCCCTTTTCATGTGACTTTCTCGGTAATCCGTGACAGCCTACCTGCCACATAACCAACTAAATAGATTATGCTCATGGCCCAGATTAAGACATTTACCCCACTCATTTTAGTTTTTTTTTTTTTTTTTGAAAGGTTTCAGAAACTTCAAAGAATAGACATTCAGAATAATTTGTCTTTATCACTGACATTTTAAAAGAATCAAGATATACCATTTATGTTATCATAAAACATATTTTCATATTGCTTCAGGGCCACGTGAATATTTTCTTCTAGTTGAAATTCTATGGCAATTTGCTTATGGAACACTATGTCAATTCTATCCCTTGGTGCTTAGAGATACAACAAGGAAAACTTAACCCACTCAGTATTGTTAAATCTAGGCATATGATCCTGGTAACATATATCTAGAAATGTTAAGTAGGCATGTACAAAAATTAAGTACATCAATACTGATTTTTACAAATGGAGAAATATCTCTATAATTACACTTTATTTAAAACAGATTATTCTGACATCATAATTGACTTTTCAGTTTAGCACAGAAGAACTTTATGGCTCCACTTACCATTATGTCAAAGAAATACATGTCTCTTTAAACTAGCAATTAGCTTTTTAGGATGTGAACACACAACTCTGTTTGAACAATACTAAATATAAACATAACTTGATTTCAATGACTCATATTACATATGAAGTTTGTGAAGCATAAATATGGGGTGGGGAAAAGCATGCATTTAGAGTGAACACAATTTAAATATCTCTCAGCTCTTCTCTTTAGTAATAGGATCAGAAAGCAATTTTACTTCCTTTGGATTTCCTCAATAATATAACCTTGAAAGTCACTTATGTGTTAATAATATAGAGATTTTCATCTCTATCTCTATTCCCTGATTTGTACACAGGAAGACAGGGTCTATAAAATAGAGAGAATTTTGATCTCACATTACATACAGTTCAATTTCAAAAAGTTTAAATGTTTATATAAATGTTTCAAAAAGTTAAATGTTTAATATATAAAAGTAAAACCAATAAAATAGAAAAATAAGCTGGGAAACTCTATTTCTAATATTTGTGTGGTTTTTTTTTTTTTTAATGATAAGGCCATTCATAAGAGCACAAATCAGGTGCTATCCATGTAACGTTTCAATGAGCCTGTTGCTTGGGCTTGTAAGGGAATACTATCTAAATCCCAGACACACAGATAACAGAAATTATTACTATGATTTAATCCAATGTAATTTTTTTGTGCCCCACACTCGTTATGACTTGTGAGGAAACAGGACTTCTTTCCATCTCTCAGATTGAAGGCAGATCTACCAAGATGAAATGTCTTGCTCAAGACCGTATGGGTAGTAACGGGATGACCACTAGCCTTGTCCTTTGAAAACGACTGCATGTCTCTTTCCACGTTCCACATTCTTCTGATGGCCTTACGAAAGTTTCTTTTAGTCACCAACTAATGATGGCAATTATGTTTTTAAATGTAAGAATGAAGTTCTTTCTGGCAAAACATGGATATTTGCCACCCCCACCCCCCGCACTGTGGGGAAATGATTACAAGATCACAAGCACACTGAAATCCACAGATGCTCACGTGTGTACAGTGTGCATGTGAACTCTACACAGCTTCCTGTAAATTTTATATAACTTCTAAACCACTTATAAATTATGTTATATACAGATATATAGATAATTATACTGTGTCGTTTAGAAAATAAATACACAAGATTTTGTTCAGCATATACATAATATTTCTCTTTTTTAAAGATTTATTTAGTTAACTGGTGTGTGTGTGTGTGTGTGTGTGTGTGTTGCCCAAATATATCTATATGCACCATTTGCAGAACATTCCAGTAAAGGTGAGAAGAGACTGTGAGATCCCTTAGAACCAATAAGCACTATTTACCACTAAGACATCTTTTGAGCCTCTAGTCATTGTGTTTTCTTTTCCTAAATATTTTCTACTTCCATGATTGAATGCACAGATACAAACCACAAACATGAAGACCTGAGACAAGAAACTGTACTGTCCACAATCACCAATAATGCTGTGTACATCAAAGTAATAAATGAGATAGCTTATTAAGACTATTTTGTTATTTGTTACTTTCATTTTCTTCTTTTTCTTATTAGTCATTCACATTCATTCATTCATTCATTCATTATCATGCATGAATGCACAGTGGAAGTATGTGCCACAGAGCACAGATCAGAGAATTTCTTTATAGATTTGGTCCTCTACTTTCACCTTACTGTGGTTTCAGAGCCTAAATTCAAATCCCTAGACTTGAATGAGTAACATGTTCCTTCCTCTCTAGCCCATCATGGCCGGTTTCTTATTTCTTTTGAAATCAGTTTACCTAAGAATTTCTCGAATTCATTATTTTAACAACTGAGTAATACTTCATTGTGTAAATGTACCACAATTTTTGTATCCATTCCTCTGTTGAAGGACATCTGGGTTCTTTCCAGCTTCTGGCTATTATAAATAAGGCTGCTATGAACATAATGGAGTATATGTTCTTGTTATATGTTGGAGCATCTTCTGAGTATATGCCCAAGAGTGGTAGCTAGATCCGCAGGTAATGCTATTTCCAATTTTCTGAGGAACTGCCAGACTGATTTCTAGAGTGGTTGTACTAGCTTGCAATCCCACCAACAATGGAAGAGTGTTCCTCTTTCTCCACATCCTCACCAGCATCTACTATCACCTGAGTTTTTGATCTTAGCCATTGTGACTGGTGTGAGGTGGTACCTCAGGGTTATTTTGATTTGCATTTCCCTGATTACTAAGGATGGTAACTGGATGGAACTAGAAAATATCAGCCTGAGTGAGGTAACCCAAAAAGAACACACATGGTATCTACTCACTGATAAGTGGATATTAGCCCAAAAGCTTGAATTAGAGAAGATTCAACTCACAGACCACATGAAGCTCATGAAGAAGGAAGACGAAGTGTAGATGCCTCAGTCCTACTTAGAAGGAGTAACAAAATACTCAAGGGAGCAAATATGGAGACAAAGACAGAAACTGAAAGAGGGGCCATCTGGAGACCATTCCACTTGGTTATCCATCCCATGTGCAGTCACCAAAGGTAGACACTGATGTGGATGTCAGGAAGTGTATGCTGACAAGAGCCTGATATGGCTGTCTCCTTAGAGGTCTGCCAGAGTCTGACACATTCAGAGGCCGATGCTCACAGCTAACCACTGATCTGATGAAGGGTTTTCCAAGGGAGAAGTTAGAGAGAAGATTGAAGAAGCTGAAGGGGTTTGTGGCCCATGAGGAGAGCAACAATACCAACCAACCAGAGCACCACAGGGTCTAAACCACCAGCCTGGGAGCACATAGGTAGAGACCCATGACTCCATCTGTACATGTAGGGGAGGATGGCCTTGTAGGGCATAGGTGGGAGAGGAGATTCTTGGTCCCATGAAGGCTGAACAGCGAGTGGGGGGGAATTCGAGGGTGGGGATGGGTAGTCAGGGGGTATGTGGAGGCACATCCTCATAGAAGCATGAGGAGGGGGGGTGGGATAGGAGGTTCCTGGGTGGTACGGGGAATGGGGTAAGGGGATAAAATTTGAAATATAAATATAACATCCAATAAATAAATAAATAAATAAATAAATAGAAATCAGGCTTGGAAAATAGAGCAGGGAAACTGAAAAGCAAAACAAGAGATGTGGTAACTGTGGTATTCATTGGATGGAATCAAATGAGAGAATATTCTAAAGTAACTACAAACATCAAATGTTATATGTATGCTCAATATCTTGTATATCTGGTACTATATAACGAGTTTTGTACCTCCATGTAGTCCCCTGTGGTAGGTGAGAGTGGAAGCTAGTTTCTGAGTTTGAAAAGAACTTTTCAGGGGGTCTAAAAGCATACACTGCCATTAGAGGATCAAAACAAACAGAAGTTAAAAATAATACAGGGAAAATTAAGAGGTGCAGATATCAGGTAATATGGCTACCTGTGTGAAATTAAAGATTCAACCTTCAGGAAACTGATGTCATCAATTAATTGCCCTGCAATAAATCAATTTTGTAAAATCAAAGTGGAATTTCATTGTGTGCAATGATTTTACTTCAGTTGATGGTAATTGCAATCATATCAAGCTCCAAACTTGGGCTGAAATAGACCCAATGCTAAGGTAAGCCAGCTAAAGCTCAGTATTATTCAGTTATCTACTTAGGGGATTTTTTTTTTTTGGATTTTTTTTAACTAAGCACTTTACAATTGATCTACATGAACCTCACATTTGTGAGTAGTTGCTTGAAGTGCTTCCTTCTAGTTGATTGGCTGTTTATTCATTGTCCATAGGCCCCTAGAAGTTAGCATAACTATTTTAGGTCAGAGCATGAAAACAAATAGTAAAATTGGCTATGCATATGCCTTTGATTTTTTTTATCTTGATAAAAGGATTATATCATACTAAGCTATACAAATCACCATAACTCATAAGTAAGCCTTAAATGGCAAATATCAATAATAATTTATATGATTTCCTTCATATAGTTAATCAAAGAGATACTCATAACTAGGACCATGATTTGCTTACAAAGAAGTGCAAAACGGTAATGACCATGTAATCCAGTGGTGATATACAAGCCAGAATTATTATATCTACCGTTTAATATGTGAAGGTTGGTCCTACATATGGATCTGAGTTAGTAGCTAGGATATAAAGTGGCCTTCAGTCATGACCTGGGACAATAAGCACAGTACAGTATAAAGCTAACACTGCATCTATTATTATTCTGTAGTTTTAGAGGTGTAGAAATGCATCAGAGCAGAAATGTTCTCTGTAGAAAGAAGGACTTAGGTAAGCAGAGGAGAGAAACATTTCTCAAGTCCTATGACATTCTGTGATAGTTGTCTCCCAAGATTAAGTTTGTCTGTAATGAACACATTGTAAAATGAATACACTTAACATTTAGTTTCTTCCAAATTCATATTTTAAAAAATCTGGGTAGGTTATACAAAACCTTTTAGGACACTGTATTTGAATGTTTCCAAAAGATAAATTTTGACCATGTTTGGGGCAAATATCATTAATCCCCATACACAGGAGACAGCAGAGAGAACTACCTCAAACTTAAGATCAATTAGGTTGTCTCAGAAAAGGCCAAAAGTAAGTAAATCAATCAATAAACAAACAACTAAAGTTTATTCATTCCATGCTAACTTAAAATTAGACTAGCTGCCATGCCCTATGGTTGTTTTTGTTCTGTTCTCAGTTTTTTGTTGCTGTTGTTGTTGTTTCTGTTGTTGTTGCTTTATTGTTGTAATGTTTCATACATGTACACAATTTGTTTTGATCAAGGGTGGAAAAGAGAAAAATGGTTAACATGGAGGATTTTCCTTCAAATTGCCACTTGATAAACATAATCTTTCCATACTCTTGCCTGACTGATCGTAAAGGCTGGTAGTTAATGGCCCTTTATTACAAACTTCCTTCAGTACTCAGCCCAGTAATTAGACAAGAGCACGTTCCATGTCCCCTCAGTCTCCCCCAATGGCTTTGATCAGAACTTTGCTCAGTGACACACATCTAATAACCAGAGTGGCACGAACTGAACCCTTAAGGGCCTGATTTATTCCTTAACTCACATCCTTAAACAAATAGGGGTGTAATTACCTATTATGCCAGTTGCCAATAGACCCTGACCTTGCATACAGGTTGGGACAAAAGCAAAGAAAAATACAATAAAGCAGAAAGATGCCACCTTGAAATAAGAAAAACATAAGAATAGAATCCCAGGGCTTTAGACCTGGGAGATTAAACAGCATGACAGCTTAGAGGCAACTACATTATAGTTATGTGCCTTTGTTTTACATTGCCTTTAGGTCTTCATTTAATGGGGGAACTAAAGAGCAAAAAGGTGGGGTTGGAATGATAACAAGTGAGATTATATTGAGCAACCTACCAAGATGTATAATTTAAAATTATGAGCATTTGATTATAGCTCTTGGCACAAAAAGACAATTGAGACATGATCACCAGCCCTTATAAATCTAAAGGATAAATGAGTAAATAAATAAACAAGCAAATGAAAAAAATAAATCTAAAGGATAAAGAAAGAAAAAAAAAAAGAAGAAGAAACATCTCTGGCTTAATTTACTTGCCCAACGATGAAAACCCTGGGGCAGCATGAATGAGTCAATGAAAAGTCCCAATGCCCAGAGTTCTTATCTCCAAGCTCTCCCAGTAAACGGTTATTAAATCACAGAGTCTAATTCCACAGGGATAAAATAGGATTAGAATTTGAGCAATTCTGCTAGGTGTCCAGGTGAGCCCATTGATGATTTCTCAGCAACAGTAAGAAGGGGCTAGGCAACTCCACAGCCATTTTGGGTTCACTGGTTCTCATCTCCATTGATAACTGGTCTCTGAATTCATTGTTGTTACATCACTAACAGATCCGAGTATCAGAACATGCTTAAAGTACATTTAGATACTGTAAAATAGATAATATTTTTACAGAGACAGTTAAAGGTGGAACTTTCTAAACATGGGCTTAGCAAGGATGACACATGCCAGAGAGAAGAGGGAACCCCATGAGGGTGCAACCCTACATAAAGAACTACAGGCAACTAAGGATGCTTAGAGTGGAATAAATAGTCTTCTGCAGGGAAGAGCACACCAACAGGTTACCCAATACCATATGGTCATCCCTGAAAACAGCATAGAAGGAACATTATACAGACTAAGCTAGTTTTATTTGTGTAATTAGGAATGTGTGTGTGTGTATCTGTGTGTCTGTGTGTATAACAATAATAAATGAAAAAGAAAGATGTCATGAATTTGCAAAAAGTAAAAGTCAGTATATGGGAGGATTTGAAGGAAGGAAAGGGAAGGAGAAAACTAAGTAATTATGTTATAATCTCAAAAAAACAAAAGAAATAATTTTAAAACTAAGACTTGATGAGATATATTTTAAACATTATATTTCTATTACTACAGAAGATATAAACATTATATTTAGTAAAAGCTAAATTCCTTGACCATTTCACCTTCCAGAGGGAAGTCAAGATATTCATGTTTATTTCTCACAAAAATCAAGAGTATTCACATATTTCAGACCCAGTTCTTTTCCTTCTGAAAGATCAGTTTCAGCATTCTCATCTAGATTTCAATGTTCATGTTCTTTTATATACTTTCTCATTTTAAGTATCACAGGAAAAAAAGGTCGTTGTTTTAATCATTTTTCTGTACAACTTACTTCAATGAGTTTTCATTTTTTGTTTGTTTTAGATTTTTGAAGAGAGGAGCTGCTACAGAGAAAGGAATTTTCTCCAGAAAACCTCCAGAATTTTAAATTTTTCTAAACTGCTAACATTTTCCAGAAAATAAACTCACTTTGTGATTGTCCCTGTGGTTCAAGTAGAGGGGAGTTGGAAATGGTTTCCCACCTGTATTTAACCTCAGCACGACTTAGCTGAAAGCCACCAATAAGTGTTTCATATGAGTTTGTTGTTCTCCCTCTAATGAAGGCTGTGTAGTCCCTGATTTTTCTTCATGTGTCAATAGCAACCTGGTTTGGGTTTTAGCTATGGTGCTGTGGTGCTGCGCTGTTCTTTCAGGTTAAAAGTCCTCATATAAAAAGAACAAAGTTAATAACTTACTCGTGCTGTGACTTAGAGGTTTTTTTTTTTCCATAATTGAATTTACTGACTCTCATCCTTTCCTCCCCAGGCACACAGCGTATTTCCCACCCGTCTTCTCCATCCTGGGACAATGGGGTGATCATTTCGTCATAAATACAAAGTCTATGACCTGATCACTTTTTGTAGGACCAGCATATGTTTTCTGTTAGTTTGATTTTAACTAATAAAAAAATGCAATTAGAATTACATTTAAAGGAGAAAGAAGTAGAGTTTACTAACAATGGAACTGGAATAATTAAAAAAAAAAAAAAGTTGTCAGTAGCTATAAGATCCAGAATTCAATGAACGCCATCTTTGATTTCCAACCTCCATCTGTCATGCAGGCCTTCATCTGTGCTGATTCTCCTGAGCAGATGTTTCCCACTGGACTACTGACACAGCCTGTAAATGTTCTAGGTTTCCATGTCTCCTGGAATCTGTCAAACAGCATTACAACAGCCAACGTCCTATCACACTCATTGATAGACATGACCAAACTCACTGTTTTCCTTAGCGATCGTTGTGATTGTGGGATTCTCTGGGTTAGCCAGGCAGCAGCTTGATCATGTGTCTATCATTAAAGTCTTGCAATGGTGTTGTTAACCACCTAAAACACATGCAATTGAAATAGTTATGTATGGTTCATAAAGGAAAAAGAATTAGGAACTTTTATGAAAAGCAGACAAAATGCAGGTACTGGAAAGATAAACTCAGGGCTGTCTGCTATAAGAAGAATTACCATCCATTTCTGTTGCTGTCCCAATGGCTTCAGCATTTGCATCTGGAATGCTTCATGTTGTCCATATACATATTAATAATTGAAGTAAAAGTTATCACAATGGGTTATCTATTCTTTGTTCTTCTAAGTGTCTCTATAATCTCAGGTAATTGTAAACATAAAGCTTGTCCTATTTAGGGACTATGGATTTGCCATAGCGTATGGGGCTGAAAAAAGTGGCTCAGAAGTTAGAAGTGTTTCCTTCCCCTTCACAAGACCTGAGTTCCTTTCTCAGTACTTACAGTAGGGAATTCACAATTGCCAGGTATACATATCTGACTCTTTGCCATCCAAAAATATACATGGACACATTCCCATAACATATATATGCACATAAAAATAGACATTTTTAAGTTTATAGTAATGTTTTGGGAATAATAGACTAAAAATATATTTCTCAAAACAAT
This sequence comes from Arvicanthis niloticus, assembly GCF_011762505.2. Classification (NCBI taxonomy): domain Eukaryota; kingdom Metazoa; phylum Chordata; class Mammalia; order Rodentia; family Muridae; genus Arvicanthis; species Arvicanthis niloticus. The sequence goes on along the minus strand of NC_047665.1, from coordinate 58,076,197 downwards.
CAATAATTGAATTTTCTTTTCTTTTTAAAGCTTGATGCTAGTTGTATAAGTGGTGCCACAAATTTTAATAAACTTAGCATCTCTCATGGTAGTCAGAAAGTCACCCTGAAATGACAAAAAATAACGGAAAACTCACCAAACAGACTACCATCTACCATATGAGGAAGCATTTCAAACAACAGTGGAAAGATGAGAACACTATGAGACAAAGATATAAGAGCACTAAATATGTCACTATATTCCTTTGATCATGGTTTCTCATTTGAAGCAAATAACCAATATTATAAACTCATTTTCCAAACTAGTTGCTTTTGAATCCCAAATACCTGACATGAGCAAGTGCACTCATTATTCCCCTTTTACTCTAAGCTTTCTATCGTGCAACTGGATGATCAAACGCAAATTATGTGTATTAGGCAAGTGTATGGACTGGTATTGCAAACCCAGGAAAATATTTAAAAGCCAGGCCTGGGTGGCCCACCTGTAATTCTTATGGGGCAAAGGTGAAAGAAACTCCTTAATGCAAGCTGTTTACCTAAACAGATAGATAAAGGCCCGAGACCCTGACTAAGTATGTAAACTAGACAATGATCATGGAAGACACTCAAGAGAACATCTGCTTCCACATGCACACCCATATCACACAAATACACATAAGAGAACATACTGAATTACTTTAAAAAATGAGCTCAATTTTCCATCCTAAGTATGCATGGAAATTTGTTTTGTGTAGGGAGCATAAAACATTAGTTATCAGTGTTAAATGTTATCATGAATCCCGTTTAAAATGACAAAACTAAAAAACTGTTTGTTTTGAAAGTGATATTATAATTACAAACATTGGTGAAGATATTGCTGATATGCAGTATTACAGCAAAAATAGCATCCTTATGAGTTAATAAATCTATAACTAAAACTGTATACTTCTAAATTTAAAATAGCAATAACCTTTTACTAATGAAATATAGCCCACATTTCTTAAATTTTGCTATGGCTGCTATCATACGATCTGTTTTCCTTCTTCTTCAATCGATATAAACTCTTCTCTCTCACCCGCGCACTCACACACACACACACACACACGCACACGCACGCGCACGCGCACACACACACACACACAATTTTTTCATGCCAGTAAACCCATGATTTGTATTGCTACTGACACCCTCAAATTATCAAAATGTTTGATTATTTAAAAATTATTTGTGAATCCACTCAAGAGTTGAACTCTTTTGTAAATAATTCATCAAATGTTTGGCTACATTTTATTCAAAGTAAGTTGGAAATGCTTAAGCATGACGAAAAATAGTTCACCCTTTGGAAATTTTAACAAATTGAAATTATTAATGACAACAATCTTCTTATATAAACAAGAAGGTATGGTTACATGTCGAGAGACAAACTACATACATGATGTGCTTTGGGAGGGGTTATAACTGTTGTTTTAGAACATTGCAACTTGAACATTATGTTCCCAATCAATGCTACTTCTGTGCACCAAGTGTATTCTATTTTATGTGGAAATAGATTTGAAGCATCCTGGGATGATTTTACACTATCTAATCTTTGGAAGAGTTATAAATAAAGACTACTTATCAGATGGCTTTTGACTTATAAGCATATAATCCCATCATGTGTGTGTTTGTTCTGTGTGTGAGAGAGCAGAAAGGAAGGAGAAGATAGAGAGAATAGCCATTACTTTTGCAAAGAAATACAAGATAGATTAATAGTTCCCAGGTATGAATATTGAGTTAGAGGTGTCTTAGAGGTAGAAGCTATCGTGGTCCCTTGGCATCTCATCATTTGAAATTTTTGTTTTCAGAATATACTGCCATTGTAATGTAAAATACTTATTAACTCAGAGTCATAAACGTAATGTGATACTTGGAAAAATTATGCATCATTATTCTTCATAGATGGTAAATGGGACTTTAGAGATTTTAAAAATCAAACTAAACAACTCAATTGGTAAATGTTTACAATATGTGTATGGCACAAAAAAGAAAAAAAATGTCTAGAGAAAGAGGTGGTCCAGGTCTCAAGGATTGTCAAGGCTGAGTTTTCACTGATACTTTATTTTTGTGAGCATATCAGCCACACATGGGAAACCAAGCTTTATGCATTGAAGAAAGGGGATGTATTAATCTTGGAAATGGGTAATGGGCTATTCTAAGACTGAGGAATAAATGGTATCATCATACATTTCAACACCAATGGAATCCTAAAGAGACAAATCAGCCAGCTAGACATATTTGTTGAACTTACCTTGGCAGCACAAAACACTTCTCCTGGCAGTGATCATGTACTTAGCTGATAAAGAAAAAAAAATATGTTCAGGAGACCACATGGTTGTGAAGCTTTTTTTCGCCTGAAATTTTCCTATCTGAGTCTGCTAGTTGTCATCTCAATTTCAACCTAAGCAACTCAAGTGATGCTGTGTCTATAGGCAATTTAGGCTGATTGGAGGTAAGATATTGATGTTGATATAGAGAAAGATATCTTCCTAGATTTCAGCATTTGATGTTAAATAAACCAAATATTTAAGAGACAATTTTTAAAAAGTTTCCTAGCTGACACCTCAGCATCAGGACATAACCATCATTTCTTTTAGGACACAAAGAGTTTTATATCCACAAAATCATAACTCTAGATAAAGTGTTCAACCCCAGGAGGAATGTGAAGCTCAGCTCATCTATTTGCACACTCAGGTCTAAAAGAAGGTATTGTTTTCCCAGCCTTAAGAGGTATCAGGTCTCTCTGTGACAGTATTACAAAGCATTTTAGTCAGAAACAGGTGAAGCAGGGAATGTTATAAAAGAGCCATATTGGATGAATTTTGTGAGCCACTGACAACCATGACCCAATCTCAGTGTATTTCACAAAACATTTACATTTCTCAAGAATGAGCTTCATGAGTTCAAAAGGTTTCGATGGAGAAGTTTGCTAAGGATGGGTCATGAACTTGCCATAATGTGAGGAGCTTGACCTCCACAAGTGAGACCGGGTTGTCATTCTCCAAGTGAATTCATTTCCTTAGTCACTCTGCAACTAACTGAAAAGGAACAAACAAATGTACAATTTAATGACAGCTTAGCACAGTGAAATCACCCACATGAAATATGACATGATCATATGCAAAATGGCTTTAGGCTTAGACGTGTCTAGACCCAAGGATATTATGACACCCTTCTCCCTTTTGAAATCAAGTTCAGGCATTTAGCTAAATATGAGCCCTTCTTCATTTCCACGTTCAAGTGTCCCCACGTGCCACAAAATAATATCTGTCTGTCCATCTGTCTGTCTGTCCCTTCATCATAATTATCCTCTAAAACAGAGGAAATGCATGACTAAGAAAAGAAGTCACTTGCAACACATGAAATGTCATTCAAGGAGGAACTTTGTCCCACATGTGCCTCTACTGAGCCATAGGTGTGGCAGAGGATGAAAAGAGAATAAGAAATACCATTCTTAGGGATAAGTCTAAGGAAAGAGGGCCAGGCATCTTGATTCTCAAACTCAGCACTACAGAAGCAGAAGCAGAAGCAGAATGATTTCAAAACCAGTGGGTGTTACATAATGAATTCGATAGCAGCCTAAGCTACATAGTCTGTGTCAAACAAAACCAAACAATTAAAATTATCTACTAACTTAGAGACTATATCTTCCTAGTCTGAATCCTTTTTCCTGTGTGTCCCATTTAAGACCACTGCGTTCTGCTTTATGGAGAAGTGCATTTATAATTTTAAACATGTGCATATAACTGTGTAGTACACAGGTCTCAAAAACGTGTGTATTTATGGGTTGAGTACATTCGGGTTAAACCTTTGATTTTCTTTTGCAGAGAAAGTGTTGAAATGAAGCAACATACAACTCTAAGTTAGTCCATGTTGTATAAAACGGTTGTATAAAACAATGGTTTCTCAGACTGTGTCTTGCCCTAGGAGACTCAATTTTATAAACAGCTTTTGACCCCATTTCAAGAAAGAAGAATGTCTGAAGCCCCTTAATGGACCCAAACTGTATTCTGTCAGGCACTACCATATAGCATAGGGTAGTAAATGACTTTCTTAGAAAATGGGAAATGAGTCATACCAAAAAGTTATGGGGGAGAGGGAAACCATGTAGCACATGGACATACTAAAAATGTCTCACAGAAATCAGGCAAAGAACCTTTCAGACATACCAGATTTAGGGAAGGGTTTAACTCCTGGACCCTATGAATAGCTAACATGATGGCATGTCCTCACAAGAACCATCTGATACCTGATGTGTGCATCCAAGAGAAGAGACCAAGGACTCTTCACCTTGACTCAGCCCACACTGTTGATGCAACTTATTTACCCTACATCTTTCCCATCCCCCCATTCACATGTCTGGACTTAGACCTGACCCATTGTCTTCTGACCCATTCCCTGCTCTGACCCTGGTTCAGCGTTTCACTGTGAAGCTGAGAGTTCCACAGCTTTGCTCTCAGATCGGACTCTAAGAATTCCACTTGCATTTCCTCCCCAACTCTAGACTGCCTTATTATCTTAGCTGCAGAGACTTCTCAGCCCAATTCTGAAGCCTCACAATCTCTGCTGCAGCTGGCTTAACTTATATTCTTTCTGTAATCCATAGACATATAAAAAGAAATGGAGATACATTTACTCTGTGCTGTTATACAATGTGGGTCTGAGAGTTAATATTAGTGATTAAGATTACAATAAACATCTTGTGTGTCCCTAGGCAAGGCTACCAAGGTAGAAGGATTTTTATGACAGCATGCTCACACTTAAACCACTAAACCTTGTACATTTATTATTATGCAGTTAACTCTGACATTGTGAAAAGACACAAGCATGTGTATCTGTTTCTGGCATAGAATTAGCTTCCAACTTTCATATGGGGTTTTCAAAACCTTAAGGTGGATTTATAGAATGACTCTGTTGGCAAGGCACTTATCGTGAAAGCAAAAGAACCTGGATTCAATCTTAAAACCCATGTAAAAATAGTTGGGCAAAGTAGTGTATACTTGTAATTGTAAGAAGTCCGGCCGCAGTTCAGAATAGACCACTCGGGACCACGTGGTTCCAAGGGGGAGGAGGTTTATTCAGGGGAGAGGGCAAAGGTGGGGAGAGGAAGGTGGAAGAGATAAGAGAAAAGAGAAGTAGAGGCCGGCCATGACCACGTGGAGAGAGAGGAAGGTGGGGGAGGGGACAGAGAAGCAAGAGGGTAAGAGAGAGAGTAAGAGAGTAAGAGAATAAGAGGGTAAGAGAGAGAGTAAGAGAGTAAGAGAATAAGAGGGTAAGAGAGAGAGGAGGGGGCAAGCAGCCCCTTTTATAGTGGATCGGCCTACCTGGCCGTTGCCAGGTAACTGTGGGGAGGAGCATACCTGGCTGTTGCCAGGTAACTGGGAAGGTGGAGTTTAGACAGAATACTAACAGTAATCCCATCCTTAGACAGGTAATGACAGGGAATGCATTGGCGACACTGGCCATCCAGTATAGCCTAATTGATGAATTGTTATCCAATAATAAATAGAATAATTTTTAAAAGAAGTGGGGGTTATTGCTGTGTATGACACCAGAAGTTGTTCTCCAGTCTACATATACACACATACATTCACATGTGTGTAAACACATGAACATATGACAATAGTAATAATTTATTTTAAACTACAAATTTATTTATGATTTCTACCATGAATTATAAGTATGAAAAATATAGCTGACATCAGAGCCAGTTTGCCACCTCAAAAGACTGATTTCAGTGTCCAGGAAAGCTCTCTTCTTTCCTTCTCTCCTACCCCTCAGAAATAGACATTAGCTTCCCAAAAGACATGAGAACATTAGGATACCTTAGTGTCTGACTGCCCAAAAGGATACATAGAAAAGGAAGTAGAAGAGGAGATAATATAGCAGAGACTCTCCTCATCGCTGAGCAATGCAATAGACAGGACACAAGTATAGGATCCCTTAGGATTGAAAAGACCTGGAAGATGGCTTCTAGTTGCCTACACTTAAATATGACCATGAAGTGATTCCAAAACTGTACTGTACAGAGAGTTGTTCTCACCCAAGGCCTGGTGGGCTTGGCCACTAGAAGATCTGTAATATTTTCCTCTCCTGTGTTGTCTATGCTGTGATTACAGTAGACAGTTTGCATGATATAAAAACACTGAAGGTGATACACATCTGAACACAGTAGAGAATTAAACCCAAGGAGGTTAAAATAACATGACAAATGCAAACAGTAGTTGATCCTCTTCAGTTATGAGGTGGGTGTCACCCTTCTGTGGCTCTTAGCTGTTCATCCCCTGCCTGAAACACTCAGTAGAACCTGAAGATGGTTTAAGTTTCTTTCTCTACCCTGTCGTCATGTGTATTGCGACACATGTTGGCAGTTTGCGGCTCTCTACTTTTTGTTTTTCACATGCCTAGCTTCTAGGAGATTCGCAAATTCACCCATCCATTTGGCAGAGCAATGAACTTGGGTGAAGCAGACCCACAGGCACATGCTTCCTTCTTATTTTGATACAAATTACTGAAGTGCATCTCAGTGATGCGGTGGGATTAGCACTGTGTGTCAGGGCTCTAGGAATGCTGATCAACTTCAACTTGTTAGAACAGTGTCCCAAATCCCAAAAGAGACAATTGGCCTTTTGTGAAGTAATTTGCAAGTATCCTGTTCCACCCTTAAAACTTACTATGCCCTGTTATTATGTGATTAGGAGAGTCAAAGGCAGCTGTATTTTTACCTACCTCACATTTTTCTGAGGACCTTACAAAGCAGGCTGTGTGTGTGGTTTTGTCAGTAATATTTCCTCGATGTCCTTTGTGGTGAACCCAGTGTCTTACTGCCATAAAGAAGCTCAGGTAACACTTACAGCATAAGCAAGTATCCAGAATATGGTTTGTGTAACACCTGCTAACATCATCAATGGAAAGTATTAACAGAAACAGAACTGGAATGATGACCCATGTAAGGAACAGGTTAGAACCAATAGCACCCTTGTAAAAGACTGCAGTGGTACACATCTATGATCCCTGTGCTGGGAGGCAGACATAAGTACATCCTCTGAGTTCAGTAGCCAGTCACTATAGCCAAGTGGCAAAGCTTTAGGTTCAGTGAAAGATTCCACACACCTCCCCCAAAAGAAAGGTAGAAAGAGATTGAGAAAAATACTTGACATTGATTTAAACCTCCAAACCAAATGTATTCACAGATAAGTGCATGCCTATTCACATGCACACACATGGACATGTACACACACCCACATACCACATGTGTAAGTATACTCAAAAATTGTGCAAATGGCACATTTCTTTCTTTGCCACTGAAGTATGACAACAGGAAGGCATTGATGAGCAAGCTAAACAGAAGCATTAAGGAAACGTTTTCCAGACTCCTGTAGTTGAGGTAGACAGGAGCATGGTAATTTATGGTCTCTTTACCCGGTGTGCCTTGCTGCCAGCACCTTCAGACTGTACCTTCTCAACAGTATATTAGTATGTAATTCACTCACCTCTGTCAACTGGGTGTGATCTCTTTTGTTCCCAAACATTTTAGTTCTCCTATATATGTCTGCCTCTAAAGACTCATGGGTTAGAAGTATCAATATTATTTAAAGGCCCATAGAAGTGAAAACATTGAATATAGTATCCATCAAATTCTAGTGGCATTTTTTTCACAGAATAAGAAAACACAATCGTAAACTTTCCGTAATACCAAAATCAGCCCTAAGTATTGAAAAGCAAGAACAAAGCCAGAGATATCACATTTCCTAATTTTGAACTATTTTGTAAAGCTATGATACCCAATACCATGTGGTAATTTCATAAAAGACACAAATGGAACAGAATAGAGGCACCAAAGTAAACTTACCTTGGACAAGTGTTCCAAGAACAATTGGATGGTATTATGCTGAAAATGTTAAAAATTAATCTGATAACATAAGAGTGTTCATTGTTTCATAAGTTTTTTTAATTATTTATCTCTGATACATAACAAAGACTCACAGATTAACAAAAAGAATAAAATACCAGATCTTTATCAAACTCAAAATTTCCACACATATGCAGATTTCAGTTTACAGTATTTATATGTCTGCATATTCACGACTGAGTGTAGGCTTACACTATGACGCTAGAAAGGATACCACAAATGGGGAAAAGCAGAGTTGAGGGATGGAGAAAGGCAATAGGAAGCATGAGACATGGTAGCATAAAAAAAGCTATGGTGGGCAGAGGGGTTTGAATGGGAGAGAGGACCAGGGGGTAGTACAATGGAAAATGAGGGAAGTTAAAAAAAAAAAGTTGTTTGAAAATGCTATAATGAAACCCAACGGTATATGCTACCTCAGAGAGAGGGGGAGGGAGGGAGAGAGGGGAGAGGGAAGAGGACAAGAGGGAAAGGAGGAGGGGAGGGGGAGAGAGATTGTGCTGAATTTTGGATTTTCTGGGCTTAGATAGCATAACTCTCCCTATCGGTTACAAAAAAAGAAGGCAAGATAATACAAATCAAATATGGCTGCTAGGCACACAGCGACCCATGTCTCCTGATGAAGGAAGGTGGGATAGTCACCAGAGACTGGAAATGGGCGGTCAGTACTGATCATCTTCGAGGGGAGTTGCTATCACATATGCTATGGTTTGAGTATTTGTATTCTCTCCAAACTTAATGTTGAAACTTAAGCTCAGAGGCAACATTAAAAGGTGAGGCCTTTGAAAGGTAATAAGCCCTGAGGACTCCTTCTGCTTAAATGGCATCAAGGCCCTTCTAGGAGATGTGTCACCAGGGGAGTCCTGTACTCAAACCTCTTCAGGTTTCAGTGTTTGTTTCTAGAGAATGTACAGCAACAAGGTAGCATCTTGAAGAAGATGCGGAACCTATCAGTACCTTGAGCTTGACCTTTCCGGGCTCTGCAATTGTAAGAAACAAATTCATATCTGTATTTTCATACAAAACTGGTCAAAGGACCTGAATTTTTTTCAGCTAGACCTACGGGTACACTATATGTGGTACAAGATCAATAATCATAAGGAAAATGCAAATTGAAACCACAATATGACATCACGACACACCTGCTCGGATCAAAGGTGAGAGATAAGAAGCATTGGCAAGATTATAGAGAAAAACGAGCCTCGCACACTGTTGGTGGGAATGTAAATCACTACAGCCATTTTGGAAAAATGTCATGAGGGTCCCTTAAAACATATAGAAACTGCTATCTTAATCAGCGGTGCCACTTCTGGATATATACCCAAAGTAAATAAAGTCGGTTCCTCAGAAAGACATGTGCATGTCTTCATGCACAGGGTTGTTCAGATATGCATGAGCATGTCCTTATGCATGGGGCATGATGCTTCTTTTTATTACTGTTTGTTTCGTTTTGTTTTGAGATGAGGTTTCATGCAACCAAGCCTTATCTTAAACTCTTGATCCCCCTGCCTCCTCCTCCCAAGGTTCTGGGATGCTCCACCCATGCTTTAAACATGGCTGCTCAAATCTCAGAGTAAATAACACACAATAGCTATTTTATTATTTCACCAAAGTAGCCTTTTTCGTTCGCATTTTTGCTCTTTGCTCCAAAATATCAAAACACTTTTGTGAATTAAAAGTTTCTTATCTTTAAAAAAGAACATTTAATGTTGCTTTTCCCCCTTTCTTGACACTCTTCCTATGATCTACTAACCCTTGTTTTATCTGTAGTTGTACCTGTAATTGTAATCAGTATTTTTGAATATTTGTTCTCAGCCACTCTTTAAAAAATTTATACACAAAATTGCTAATTTTATTTTTACTTTTTTTTCCCCTCAGAAATAGCTATTTTCTATTTCTTAGATGATAAGAGTCAGACATTGACATATGAATTAACCCAGCTTTGATAGAATCCAATGCCTTCTGTCTGGAGCACGCTCCAGATCTCCTTGTCTCATAAACACTGTCCTCAATCTGACCTTACTGGTCCATTGACATGAGACTTTTACTCTTCACAATGAACATAAACTCTTCGCTGTAGATCATCATGGATTGAACCCTAATAACGTATTCTGATGGCTTGAAGATATTATCCACCCAAATCAGGTGCTAGCTTACTGTTAGCTAACAAAGAACTCCATGCTGTAATATCTCTCTCTCTCTCTCTCTCTCTCTCTCTCTCTCTCTCTCTCTCTCTCTCTCTCTCTGGCATTTAGTCCCTCCCTCCTCCCTCTCCCCTATCTTTCTCCCTTATGAAGCCTTTAGACAGGCTCTGATGCAGCAAAAAAAAAAGCCCTCACCAGGTACAATGCATGAACATTAGACTTCCCAGCCTCTATAATCAGGAACCCAAGAAACTTTCATTTTAAAGGTGATCCTGTCAATGGTATTCTGGTTTAGGAACACACACACACACACACAGAGAGAGAGAGAGAGAGAGAGAGAGAGAGAGAGAGAGAGAGAGAGAGAGAGAGAGAGAGAGAGAGAGAGAGAGACTAAAACACTACTCTGATGCCTCATCCTGTTGCTGTTCTCCATTCCTTGAAGAAGTTCACTGCTTTATGCTGAGTAAGCAAGCCTATATACAACTTCAGGTCAACATGCAAACTTTTTAGCTTCCTGGAAGAATCCACCAACACATCTGAACCAAAGTGTCTACCACCACTCAGTTTCAAATTATATATATATATATATATATATATATATATATATATATATATACTGCAGACAGTGTTTCAGTGGCTTCCTAATCTAAAATACTCAGTCAGTCCCCAAAACATTAACCTACTAGATTTATTGGATTCCTTACAACCTTATTATTATCATTTTTCCAAAATGGCTGTAGTGATTTACATTGCCACCAACAGCTGCAGGAGCTCCTTTTTCTCTATAACTTTGCCAATGCTTATCTCGTTCACCTTTGATCCTAGCAGGTGTGAGGTGATGTCATGCTGTGGTTTCAATTTGCATTTTCCTTATGATTATTGATCTTGTACCACATTCAGTGTACCTGCAGGTCATTTGTGTGTATTCTAGATTAAATAAATAAATAAATAAATGTCTATTCAGGCCCTTTGACCAGTTTTGTGTAAACTGACCAAAAACAGTTGCACTGCTAATATGAAGACATAATTCTAATGTATGGATCCTTGGATTTTCTTTTTTTAAATCGGCATAAAGCTTCATTACGGCATCTTCAAATAAAATTTGCTGTTGATGATGCTCTTCTCCACACCTTCTCTTCCATGGTCCATTTTCAATGCTGACTAAAATACTATTAAATGTAATTAGTCATTGAGTTTAATACTTGTGAGAAAGGAATGTGCTTGTATTTGTACATGTGTTCAGGTATGTGTACACACATGTGCACACTCACATAGAGGCCACAGCCAGACATTGCCTGCCTTCCACCATTGCTCTCTACCTCATTTTTTAAGGCAAGGTCTCTCACTGAACCTGGAAGTTGCTGACTCAGGTAGACCTACATGTCCAGCAAGCCCCAGGGAGCCTCCTGTTGTCTTCTCAACTCAGGCTCATGCTGGCACACTCTGACCTTTAGAGATCCTCTGATCCTCTTGTTTTCAAAGGAAGAGCTTTATCAACTCCCCATCCCCCAATCAACAGTTTTGGTTGCTCTAACTTCCTCTGTAGGCTGTGTTAATTAAATATACAAACTCTTATGGGCACAGGAAAATGACAAGGCCATTTTCAGGATACAGTGTGTCACCTTTATTTTTCAGATAAACACTGTTAGAACTTTACAGAAAAGGAGACTTTGTGGCAATGCCTGACAGAAGCCAAAAGGTTTAAAAGAAAAGTATCAGTTGACACTCCATTCAGTAGCCTTTTTACACAGATAAACTCTCTCTCTCTCTCTCTCTCTCTCTCTCTCTCTCTCTCTCTCTCTCTCTCTCTCTCTCTCAGATTTTAATTAGTATTTTGGTTTGCATGTACCTTGTGTTACTGTGGCAACCTACCTACTGGGGCTTTTTTATGCCCCAGGAAATCAACTATTTTGGGCCCTGAGGAAACATTTCACTGTCTTGTTTCATCTCCTTCTCTGTTCACATTAGCATAATGGCTTTTAATTGGATTGCACTTGTGATTAGAGTCAGTACAGGTGGCACTGCTTCTAAGGAAATTGCCTACAAGGCAAAAGGCAGAGGCTCCAGTGGGGCAGTATCTGAAGATACCAGCTCAGGCAAAGGTGGCCGAGGAAATGGAGAATCCCAGTCACCGTTTCCGTTATGTAGCAGAAGTCCACTGAGCTATCCATAAAGGCTTACAGACTTGAATATTTAAAATGTTTTTGTTTGGATTTCTTTTCTTTTTTCTATTTTTTTTCTTTTTAAGCAGCAGAACAATATCAGGTTTTACTATGTCATCTTCAAACAAGATTTGTTTTTGTTGATTGCCTGTCTCCATTCCTTCCATCCTGTGCTCCTGTTTACTGTGGTCTACCCCAGTGCCACCTTTCTGCTCTCATGTCACATGTATTCTTCTCTATCCCAGGACCTTTTTTCCTACTCTCGTGGTCTTTGTAGTTTTACAACCTATTCCCACCCTAATACTCTTGTGCACACACACTTGCAAAGTGAGCTAGAATTTGAGATCGAATATGAATGACTACTTTCTCTTTGAGACCAAGCTACTTTGCTCAATATTTTACGCATTCTCTTTCAGGTTTTATGATTTTAGCTTTCCACAGTTGAATAAAACTTTATTTATCATGTACACAACAATTATACTATCCATTCATCCACTGACAGTCGTTACCTCCTCATTATTGTGATTAATGCAATGAAAAAAAATAAAGACAAAACTACCATATAAGCCAGCTGTGCCACTCCTGGGCACACCTACCCAAAGGAGCTCATACCCCAGTACAGAGATTCTTACACATGTACTTTTATCTCAAAAGTTTTATTAGTAGCAAATGCATACTCTCTCAAACATTTAGTAAAGAATATAAAAGAGAAAGGTGAATAGGTGCATATAATTTCAGGGGTACAAAAAAAAAAAAGACATGCCTAATCTTAACACAATGGCATCACCATAAATAAAATGACAGCTATAAAGCAGAGCATGTGGGTGAGTGGTCGCAGGCTCACCTAGCATTGGGTGGCCCAGAATTCAACCCTAACCAAATAAAAATAACTTGAAAGTAAGTAAAGTCCAATGACTTCCACGTATGATTATGTGTAAATATGATAACATGATTGTGTATAACAAATGGCAAAACTGACATGAGTCGAATTATATTTATAATGCATTTATAATGTATTTCCATAGCCAAATAGATGTATAAGGAAGGGTAGGCACTGATAAAGCATGAACAGCAGATTCAGATAACTGGTGTGAAAAGACATTCATTCTATGAATGTTGAATGAAGACATGAGAAAAACACATTGTCCTTGTTACCAGAAAATGTATGGACTAAGATAACATTCTTACATTTTAAAACTACAAACCCAAGCTGCCTAATCTTTCCAGAGAACAAAGTATATAGACCTCCATTTCAAAATTATCACCAACAATTAGACAAGGGAAAGAAATGAAATGTAAGTACATGGGGAAGAAAGAAGAAAAGATGACTTTAGTAAAAAACAAACAAACAAACAAAAAACCATAGCATCTTTTCACATGGAGAAAATGCTGAAAACCCCTTCACTAAAAGCTGTTAAAGATAATAAAGTAGATTCAGCAAGGTTACAAACTGGAAACATAAATATTCAGTCACAAATATTGAACAATGAGCCATTTGGAAAGAGAGTTTAAGAATAAAATTTAATTCAAGATAATATCAAAATCCATATAAATGAAATGTATGTGAATACATTTAGCAATAGAAGTCTGTGATTTTTTCAGCAAAATATTTCAAAAAACTTAAATAATACCTACTTAAATGGAAAGAGAGCCCCTGTGCATAAACTTAAGATGCATTATTAATAAGACAGTTTATCCTCAAGTTGATTTATAGATTCAACAAAAATTCTTATCAAAATATGACTTTGTGCAAAAATTGATACAAGTATTCTAAAGTTCATGCACAAGATAAAAAATAACTAGTAATAACAATCATTTTAATAAATGAGAAAATTAAATGATTCACAGTTCCAACACTACAAAACTTCAGCAATCAAGACGGTATGGTATGGTTGGAGCTAGCCTAAGTAAAGTCATAAACATCAATGCATTAGAATTATCTCCAATTTCATTCTTTCTTTTAAAAAAATTATTTATGGGATACAGTGTCCTCAGACACACCAGGAGAGGGCATCAAATTCCATTACAGATGTTTGTGAGTTGCCATGTGTTTGCTGGAAATTGAACTTAGCACTTCTGGAAGAGCAATCAGGGTTCTTAACTGCTGAGCCATTTCTCCAATCCCTCCAAGTTTGTTTTTTATATCACTGAGCAATCAGTTTTTACCAAGAGTATGCACAGAGACCAGAACTGCATCTATTCCATTTCTAAATCATCCCCATATTCACTCCAGATATTATTTTAAGACAACAGCAAACATATTCTTTTATACAAATACCAAGAAAAGAAAAAAAAAAAGTATCAGAGAAATCACCTCATGTATGTAGATGGCCCACAAGTCTAACCACTGTACCAAACATTCAGAATGTTCCACACAAACATCGAAGCAAAGAAAAATAGTATTTTAAGCGTTCTATATTCTGTGAAAGATAAGGAGCCAACAGCATGCCAATATTTAAAAACTTGGCTAAAGATATGGCTCAATAGGTAAAAGGTACTTCCTGCAAACCTGTTTGATCCCCAGACCCATGTGGTAGATAGAAAAAAACTGATTCCTCTTCCCTTGTTCTTATAAGACTCCAAACAGTGGGAATGTGGCAAGGCTGTCTCTGAATCCTTTGCCTAAGCTTGGGACCCTTTTCCTTCTGCAGTCCATTCTTATTGTATCTTCTTAGGCCATATTCCTGGGACTCCTCCTCCTCTTCCTCTTCCTCCTCCTCCTCCACCACCTTCTTTTTCTTCTTCTTCTTCTTCTTCTTCTTCTTCTTCTTCTTCTTCTTCTTCTTCTTCTTCTTCTTCTTCTTCTTCTTCTGTTTTTTGGAATAAGAAATGTAACGGGGGGTGGATCTAGAAGGGAGGGGAGGTGGAAGAGAGAGGACAGAAAGGAATGAAGGGAGGGGAAATTTCGGACAAGATGTAATGTTTGATAGAAGAATAAAAAAATTATAAACAAAAACTGACTCCTGCAAGTTGTCCTCTGATACTTTGACAATATATCCATGCTATAGCATATGCTGCATGCACATGTACACAATCTCTGTCACACACAAACACACACATATACACATGTAAATTTAAAATTTAATGTTCAAACAGTTCCAACACTAATTATGATAATTTGGTTCAATGTTTCCTTTTTAAATATGGTGAATGGTTTTATTATTTATCTAATAAAATGTGCTTTTTATTTTATATGTTTCAGATACAGCATGAGTACTAGGAATATTAGTCAGTACCTGCCCTTCACAGACTCACAATTTGCTCATTACTTTAAAATTCACTAAGCAGATAACACTTTCTACCTGTATTAAGAGGTGGACATTATAATTGCTCCTAAGACTATAATACTATTTAGGATATAGTTCCTAATTTTAAAAATATACCATCTTGCTGAGCGTGGTGGCAGAAGACATTAATCCTAACATTAATGTGACAGAGACAGTCAGATCTCTGTGAGTTCATAGCCAGCCTGGTCTACAAAGGGAGTCCAGGAGAGCCAGGGGTACACATAGAAACCCTATTTAGGATAAAAATAAGAAGAAATCTACCACCTTATTGAGAATCAATAACATATAATTAGGTGGGGGGCAACAGGAGGGAGGGTAGGAACAAGAAAAGGAAGGATGGGAAAAGGTAGGGAAGAGAGAAGAAGGAAAGGAGAAAGGAAGGGGGATGAAAGGGAAGGGAGGAAGAAAGGAAGAACAGATAAAATATGTGAAAAAAAACTAGAACAAATTGTGTGAATGCACTCTAACATCTTCAAAGGATCCATGGTGTTACAAAGTATGGCATGGTCAGTTCCATAGAAGAAAGAGGAATTTTAACTCAGCCTCATAAGTAATGGTAAGTCTCTAATCTAGAGGGCATAATCTGCCTTTCCCTGTGTTCCAGAGAAAATAAATACCACAAACTTGATGTCACAACGAGTTCAAGTGACATTATGCTACCCTGTAAAAAAATTATAGCAGCTATTAGAAAGATTTTTCCCTAAGCTTTATTTGTGGCTGTAAACTAAACAGATGCTTATAAAGAATGGCCACTTAAAATGTAAATTTTATGAATGTTTACAGTGACTAAAGCCAAAGGCTTAACAAGCCAAAGATGAAGGTGCTGTAGACAGAATGGGAAATAATTCAGTGTCTTAAATGTATGGAAAAACCCTCTGTATTTACAAAATACAAAGAACTAACAAGAGACTGCTTTTTATTATGTTTTACAATGGAAATAAAAAGTTATGAAGTGTATTACAAAGCATAAGAGCCAAGATATTACTTAGTAATTTTTATTGATCCAAAGCTGAGTAGAGCTGGATAGCAGTTGCCTGGGGTCTTGTGAGCTATATAGGCTTCCTTCCTTTCTAGCCCTCACACCTTGGCTGATACTTGGGTGAGAACCTACCCTTCCTTTTTCAAACCAATATCATTTCCCTTTTATTTTATCCTAGGGAAACAACTGTGTATACTAATCATTCAATGAATATGAAGTGTGATTCTCAGGTTCTTTGATCATGAACAGTGACTATATAGAGTCCTTTTTCATAGACACCCTCACTAGGCAAAGGAGCCATGGTGTTGTTACCACAGAAGACTCATTCAATCTCTAATCTATCATCCATAACAATTCAACAATCAGCACCTTAAGCTCATATTTCAATAAATTCTTTATGTCCAAAATGGAGAAGGGAAAAGCAGTGGTCAAGTCTAGTGGTAGTGGTTGGATTTTCTTAATATTTATTATAGACAAGATGTCCCATATTCTTCAAGTAATAATGACAATAAAGTAACAAAGATGTGTCTCCTGCCTCTACATCCTAAGAACATGAGATTGGGAACATATTAAGTGTTATTGAATAACTGACAATAAAGTAAGTACTCATCAATATATCTCAAGAGTATTTCTTTTGTTCTTTAAGATAATTCTTCTGCATCTTGACTTTTAGAAAAGAAAGATTTGAATCATTAAGTGACTTGTCAAAGATATAATAGTTAAGTGACTTTTTAAAGATATAATAGATAAATGGCAGAGAAAAGATGAGAGCTTAGAAACAGCTACTTAAAACAGATTTCTGGACAAATAGATAAATTCTGCCTCACTAAATAATGTTGGGTTTTAGTGTCAGTATTTAGCCTCTCATGGGCTGAGTATTATCATTGAAGAAACAGATGACTACAACCTTGAATCCCATGCAAGTAGACTTCAAATCACATATAGTGGCTAAGTGGTAGAAAGCTCTATATTGTTCATAAGCACATGCTCTCTATATAATTGACTCCTGGTAACACTTAGCATACACAGTATAGTTTTATCTAAAATGATCCCATAAGTGAAGAACAGTGACGGTGTCTAGGATCACTGCTGTTTGAAGAATGTCTTTAAGAGAGGGTTCATAAATATAAAAATCCACCTCAAAAAATGTAGCAAATTTGCCTGCCGCAATTTTCTCCCTCTTGGTCTGAGTCCCACCTCTTCAAGACATTCTCCTTAATACAAAACTCTCAGGATTTGTTTGCCCAGGATGGTTGATTTCAATAGTGGACATTTCTTTTTCAGTGGAAGAGCATTTCATCAATAAAACTGTCCTTATATTGAAGAGAAAGGTGAGCAAAGAAAGAAGAGAGAAGGAAAAAGAGATAGAGAGAGACAGACACACAGAGAGAAACAGAAAGAGAGTGGGTAAGCTCACCACTTCCTCTAAGATGTTACACTCTACACCCTCAGGCAAAATTTGTTCCCAACTTAATAAGATTTATTTCCAATAAATTGTGATGGATTTTTTTGGGGGGGTGAGGCAAGTTTTCAAAATAAAAGAAACCAAAACCAGAAGAGAAATGGGGGTGCACAGGTACAACCGAGGAATGGTATTACCTTCACGCTGAGATTTGACATCATGGTTGATCCTCTTGTAGATGCCTGCCTAGCTCCAACACCTCTCTCAATGATATCTTTTTGTGACTTTTAAACCGAGTTTTCCTATGAAACTTGGACACAAGTATCACAAATTTTGCCACAAAATTTCTTTCTCTAAAGTCAAATATAAAAACAACAGAATTCTTCTATCTTTACTCTCACAGGAATCTTTCTAAAATTTATATTTAGGTGCAATATAAGATTTCTTTTTTGGTCATGAGAATTCTATTTTTTATATTCTGCATGTATTTCAAAAGTCTCCTAACTGTCAAAATTCAGTAAAAACACTTATGAGATTTGGGGAACAGAGTTGAGAGTGTAGAGTCACACCACCCTTCCACCAGTGTTCAATAGAGCTGCAAGAAAGTAGGAAAGTTCAGGAAACTGCAAGACACATAATAAAAAGAGCTGAATATATGGTGGCCTGATCTCTGTGTTCTAAGAAACAGTAAACCTATCAACTGGGCTCTGCTCCAGTGTTCCTGTGATAATGGTGCCGGATAGCTTCTAGGTCAAGGAATGCTATTGTGCTTTTCTCTTTTCTTGTCTTGTCTTTTCTGTTTTTCTTTTCTTTTTCCCTTCAGTAACACAATCATAAGAACAGTAAAATAGTCATGTCAAACTGTGTGAGATAATAACTCAGAAGAGGCAGCACTTATTCTTGGCCAACTGACACAGTTTTTCTCAGTAGAAAAAGAAATTTTCAGCTGAGAATCTATGTGCTGGGGAGGGGAAAAAAGAAGTGACCCAACTTCTTCTCTAAAGTGAGAAGGCTTATTTCAAAGGAATTTCATTTTCTTTTGTTCTCCTTTTCAGATTCAATTGCTGGAGCCAGGATTGAAACCTTGGATTTTTTTTCAAGTGTCTGCATTTTAAAAGATTTTGTTTGTGTTAAGGCTTAGGTCAGTGTAATTGGTATGTTTTAAGAAAAACATTACCTTTGAATGACCTTTGGGGATTTGAAGGTGAAACTTCAGTCAGAGTGGGGAAAACCTTCCTCCACATTGTCATATGCCAAACCTTCAACCTTAAAGACAATGTCATCTCACTCTTTGAATGTCTTCCTACAGCAATAAAGACGAAGTGAACCACAGCTAGAACACAGTCCATTCATATGGAGAGAAAAATACAACTTGGCCAAAGATAAACACAATCGTGCAAAATCAATACACTTAGGTCATTTCATAGAAGTGGAAGAACTTTGGAGGAACTGACAGGAAGCAGGCTCCCACCTTCTACTCCTCCAGATTCTTCAATTGTTATTGTAAGCTAAGCACCTTACCTCAGAGAGGCAAGAATATAATCTTCCTGGTTATCATATATCAGACCCACAAAGAACATCATCTGTTAGTGATCATTTATTTCCAGCTACTTGAAGAATAATACCCAGTAATTATAACAAATGTAAGTCAAATAGTAATAGCATACTTTACATAGTACAGTAATTATAAGTTATGCCCATGAATTCAGGACAAGGGTCTTTTATGCTTAGTATTAAATCTGTTCTGCAATTTATTCGTAATGCCATCACTGTGGCTGAAGAAAGAAAGCTTGCTTAGAAAGGAGACTCACCCTCCTTTCACATTTCCAATAAGTCATTTGAAGAAAACTGCTCTTTGCATGCTTTGAGAAACACAATTACTACCAGAGACATCATAAACAAACATTCATTGCGCTTACAGCTGCTTCTTTATAGCACAATGCAAATCGTATTGTTAAATTTAGACCATTTAAAAGGAATAAGTGCTTAGATTCCTGCATTCATTTGAAGTTTAATTGAAAAAAAATCAAGCCTGAGCCATAATATTTTCTTATATAGAGCCTGCTGCCAGAAGGAGAATTACATAGGACTCCACAGAATAGCAAAAGCTAGACCAACATTTCTCTATCTCTGGTTCTGATACTTTGTAGGCACTAGAATCTAACTGCTTAAACAAACATATTAAATAAAAATTTCATAGTAGCATGGTATAAAATAAAACCATTATCAAATAAACAAGTAATAAATAACCTAAAGAAACCACACAGAGAAATCAGCGTGTATGGGTCCTCTGAGGGACATCTGGTCTACCCTGAGAACCTCTGGGATCACAGGAACCTATATTAACTCTGAGATTAATAGGTTCATTAATGATATCGACAGGTAGTGATGGTATACACTTTTAATCCCAGCACCCAGGAGACAGAGCCATGAACATCTCTGTGAGTTTGAGGCTGGCCACATCTACAGAGTAAATTCCAGGACAGCCAGGGCTATACAGAGAAACCCTGACTCAAAAAACAAAAGACAAAAAAGCAAACAAAAAAAACATAAAACAAATCACAGAAAAAAAAAAAAAACCCATGGGCATACTTCTAGTAAATACCTATATACAATTTTTAAAGAACCAAAGTTATAAAATTATCTTTCAAAGAAAAAGGATTCCTCATGGACCCTCAATCTCTACAGACATTTAACCAGCTTCTCTACCACCAGTAGTGTAAACTCCTGATGGATTTCTTCATTCTGATTTTCCCATGTGCTAAATAACAAATAATCCCTCTGGTTTGGTACAAATACCACCTCCTTCAGAAAGTACCCCTGTGATCTCTGCTCTTGTTCTCCTTGACCCCAGTCTGCCAAAATCATTCCTGACCTACTTTTTAAAAACCTTTTATTTTCTTTGAGCCTTAGATTCAAGAGTGTTTTGTAGATATGTCCACTGGGTTTGGGCTACATAGCTCTATATTTTTATTAATTGTGTTTTTCTAGTGGTCTCCTTCTGTCTCAAAGAGATGAGATGTTTCCTTGGTAAAGGGTAAAGACTACACTTATCTGTTAGCATAAGGTTTAATGTTTATAAATTTGTAAGGATTATGCTGGTTCAGTAAATTAATACCTGTAGATTATCTTTCAATAGTCATATCAGCACTAACATTGAGTATTTAGCTAGGTCTCCAGTATAGAGTATGGCCTCCTTCTGTTGAGCGGGTCTTATTTATTTATTTATTTATTTATTTATTTATTTATTCTCTTTATATTCTGGTCCCTGCCTCCCTCCTGCCCCCATTAAGTCCATCCCCATCATTTCCTCCCCTTTTCTTCTGACAGGGTGGAGGCCCTCTCTGTGGCATATCAAGCCTCTACAGGGCTAGGCCTATCATCTCCCACTGAGACCAGACAAAGAAGCCCACTTAGGGGAATGGAATCTACAGATACAGCTTTCCAGGATACCCCCCTACTCCAGTTGCTGGGGGACCCACATGAAGACTGAGCTGCACATCTGCTACATATGTATGGGGCAGGCACTAGAGGAGACTAGGTCCAGTCCATGTATGCTCTTTGGTTGGTGGCTCAATTTCCTAAAGCCTCTGTTAGTCTTCCTGTGTAGTTCCTATCCCCTTCAGGGCCTTCAGTCATCCCCCAACTCCTCTATAAAATTCCCGAGCTCTACCCAATGTTTACCTATGAGTCTCTGCATCTGTTTCAGTCAGCTGCCGGGCAGAGCCTCTCAGAGGACAGCCAGGCTGTGCTCCTGTCTACAAGCATAACAGAGTATCAGTAATGGTCAGGGATTGCAGCTTGCCATAGGATGGATTTCAATGAGTCAGTTATTGGTTGGCCATTCCCTCAGTCTCTACTCCATCTTTCCACCTGCATTTCACTTAGACAGGACAAATTTTGGGTCAAAATTTTATGTGTGGGTTGGTGTCCTCATCTCTTTACTAGGGGTCCTGCCAGGCTATAGGAAATGGCCCCTTCAGGTTCCATATGCCCACTTCTATGAGTCTTAGCTAAAGCTACCCCCATAGACATCTGGGAGCCTCTCCTCTCCAGATCTTTGGCATATTCTAAAAATGCACCCCATTCCCTCATTCCCAACAGCTACAGATCTTCATCCACTTTCCTGGCTCTCTGGCCCTCTCTCATGTTTCGCCCCAAACCCAATTCCCGCCTCCCCATTTTCCTCCTTATATTCCCTCCCATCAAATTCTCACCCTCAATCTGCCTCAGATGACTATTTCTACTTCTGAGTGAGACTCAAACATTGTCCCTTGGGCCCTTCTTATTTAGTTTTTGGAGATCTCTGGATTGTAGCATGGGTATCCTATACTTCATGTCTAATATCAACTTATAAGTGAGTACATACCATGCACTTTCTTTTGGGCCTGAGTAACATCACTCTGGATGATATTTTCTAGCTCCATCCATTTGCCTGCAAAATTCACATCATCCTTCTTTTTAATAGCTGAATAGCATTCCATTGTGTAAATGACCTGCATTTTTCTGAGCAGGTCTTAATTCCAATTAGAGAGTTACTAAGTGTCAAGATATGTGTTCTTTTACCCTAAGCAAAGAACTGCAGGTACCTGAGGAAAGCTGGGAATGGCAGAGGTGGTCTTCCCCAGGGAAGAACACACAAGTTGGTTGTCTAGTTCCTAGCAGACATCTCTGAAAACACATATAGGTTGCAATATATGTACTGAATAGGTTATATTTATAAATGTATATGTATATACAGAAATGCATAAATGAACAATTAGGAAAAGAGATAGAAACAATAAATCTGGAAGACTGGTATATAGGTATATGGGAGAATCCTGGGGAGAACATTAAGGGAGAAATATTGTAATCAAATTATAATCTCAAAGAAAAATCCCATTAACTGGTTAGAATAAACTTTCTAGATTAGAATACATAGAATATTTTGCTGCATCTCTCTTTTGTTTGCACAGATCCATTCTCAGAGCATCGAGTCCTACACTGAGTGCCAATAACAGTGGTTGACAGGCACAGGAGACTAGAACATACATGTTTGCTTAATGAGTGACCCTAGCTTTGTCTGTTTATTCTCCTTTTTGTAGACTAACATTGGGAAATGACCTGGGAGGATAACCTTGCTGGCACAGGTCAAGGACACAGCCACCTTATGCTTATTTATTCTTTTGACAAGGCCATCTCATCTTTTCTACTTTCTGTTTCTGTGTTAGCAATTATTACTAAGTTCTATAAAGTCCATTTCTCATTTTATTTTAATTTTATATTTATTTTCAGATAGAATCTCGGTATGTGCAACTTGCTATGTAGATCAGAGCGGCCATGCACTACCATGTCCAGTTTGCTCATTTTATTTCTGATTGTCAAGCAATAATCGTAAATACTCAAGGGGTTCAGTGCATTATTTTGATAGATGTTTCCAATGTTAAATGATGAAACCAAGGGAATTAACAAATCAATTCCTTCATATTGGCCTCCTATGTAGAAAACCATGCTTGAAGTCTACTTATAGTAATTCTGCAACACACAAACATTTTTAGTATAATCATCATTTTTGTCAACAAAACATTAAAGGTCTATTTCTCCAATGTAACTAAGTAAAAGATGTTTAAAACTTGTGTGTAGTTTTCAAAACAAGCTACCACCTTTGGCCTGGAGCTGCAACCAACTGTGCTACCAGCCCCTCCCAGCTCCCTTTTGTTTCTCCTGGCTTAGCTCTGGGATTCCTACCCACCATTGCTTCCAGAGAGGTTGCATTACCAGCTCACTCACGAGACCATAGAATCCATGGATAATGAACACAGAGACAGCTTTATTATTTTAGAACTTGCCGGTTTGTTCTAAACTGCTGGACACAGATACCTACAGCCTGGAAAGGCATGCCCTCATCAATTATTATCTCTATTTTCCCTCCTGCCCTAATAGTGGCTTGTATCAGCTGGCACCTGCCAACCTCCTTGGCCATTTGCCCGTAGTGGAGGCCAGAGGCCACAGGGTGTAGCTGCCTGAGGCCTTACATGATTGCAGTGTCCTGTTTCCTCCAAAGTATGGCAGAAAAGGGCCTCTCTGTTCCCTGTGTCTCCTTTTCCTCTTAGGACCCAGAAGTCCCACCTGTACCTTCCCTCCAGCAATTGGCCCCCAGCCTTCTTTATTGACAGGCCAATAACCAATTGGGAAAAAAGACCTTAGTGACAAAACCTCCTTTTACAAAAATTACCTTATTTAATAATACTCATGGTAAAATATACATTTCAAGATTACTTGTTCATAGAATATTTTCCTCAGAGAGCAACCACTGAGATCCTAGACCAATGGCTATCAGGGGCAATTTGAGATCTGTCTTGGGCACACCTCCTCATGGCACAGTACTTTGGATCTAAGCACCAGTAAAATGGCAATTACAAATGTCTGTAGTGACCTAGTAAGAGCAAGAAATTGATCATTGTGAATTGAAGTATCTTTGATGTGACTGACTGCATTTGTGGTATGGAGCTGCCTGGCACAATATAGCTGAGACACATTCCTTGAGCGGAGCAAAGAAAGAAAAGAAGCCCCCGGAAGGTCTGTATAGATTCAAGGATTTTCATTCTCCTGAACACTCCACATTCACATGTGTGTATCATCAATTAATGACTAATGAACATGCGGCTGACATATCTGTTTAAGTAAGTAAATGGTCTCTGAATGAGTACACATATGAACGATGACGGCTTCCCAATGGCTTGCACCTTTGTCGTTTGCCTATAAGAACAGACTTCACAAAAGAAAGTAGAAGTGGGAGAAAATTGCTGCTGAGTAAGCTCCTTGGCCTCCCCTCCATGGTTTCCCCTCTGTGCTCCTGTGCTCTCCCTTCCATGGCTCTGTGATCTCCATGCAATCAAGGAGAAAATTTTGTTGTCTTGATTTCAACCTGAATGTGCCTTTACACAATTAGAATATTTACATAACTAAATTCGTGTTTTTGAAACAAAACTTTTCCAGTATTTGTGTCACTAGAAGGAAGCAAGGGAGAGCAGAAAATGTCAAACAACCTGATGTTATGTACATAAATTAAAGGAATAAGAAACATAAAATTAAACACAAGCTGATAATGTGACCAATTCATTTTAGGGATCTGACTGAATTCATCTGGTTTATGCTGACATTTTAATTTTCTGTTTTACATTGCCACATCAACCCCTGTGTGGGGGTAAATATTTTAGGATTTTTTTAATCGAATAATTTTCATTATTTACACAATTAGGATGATGTAGTGATTATGACAATTGTGTCCAAATAAAAATTGAAGAAGCAGATCTGAGAAAATAAAACAAAACAGATGCAGAGCTCTCTATGAGTCTATGTTAGGAAACGTTCAAAATTAATAAACAACTAAAAGACATTATGAAAAAAAGAAAGTGTAGCCAAAATTTTCAACATTGATACTTTCAAATGTGGTCTATTTCTATCATTAAAACATCAGGGTAAATATCAAAACCCAAGCTTTGTTCTGAGCATGGTGAGTGAGTGGTCACACTCCAGCATTCAGAACCAGCTAGCACACTCTGTGCTATGTAACTCCACATTTAGATCTCTCATAAACACAAAGGGAGTTTTAAGAATCAAATCTGAAGCTGCGCATAGGGCCACATGTGCTGGGACTACAGGCATGTGCCCTGTACTCAGATTGGTGTCTGAGAGGCAAAAAAAAAAAAAACCTTCAAACATGGCAATTAGTGGAAAAGATGGTACACTATTTAATTATTCCAAGACAAAACAGCATAAAAACAGCTTTGAATAATCATTGACAATCCCCATGAGTGAGCTGTTTAAGTATAGTTTCTCTGGGTTCTCTGCTTAGGACTTTATAAAACCACAATGAAGGTAACAGTCATTGTCTGGTGATCAATACACACAACTAGAATAGGATCCACTTTTAGCTTCTGTAAGTTTTTGCATTCATTCATCTATAATTATATGATTTATTGAAGCTTACATTTCAATGCCAGCCTAAGATAGGGTCTTAGATGATTAACGCAAGTGTAACTGATAACTGTTTCCTTTGCCTTACTATATAGATTAACAGAGAGTTAGATTTGCCCAAAATGATGAGAGAGAGAGAGAGAGAGAGAGAGAGAGAGAGAGAGAGAGAGAGAGAGAATATTACATAAATTTAAAACCATTAGAAACAGGACTCTGGAGATTGTCATAGATTCTGTGCAGCATGACCAAGTCACCTTGCAAATTTTAAGCATTTTTGTTTTGATTACAGAAAAAGAACAGATTTTGTCTCATGTGCTTGCTTGCTCTTGCTTCACACTTCCCGTTCTTTCCCTCCTATCTCCTTCCTTCCTCCTAGTTCTGGTTAAGGACTCCTAAGGAGATGTTGCAACTGGTCTAACTACAGTCACAGATTAATTGGTGGATCATCTGACGCCAAGAGCCCCAAGGTCTCAAATCAAGTAGAAACACCAGTATGGGCCAAGAGTATCTCCTAGGAAGTACAAAATTTAACATCTTCAGCCACTGGTCTCCACAATCAACTTAGAAAATAGGACCCATTAGGTGGCTGTGGCTGTTCTCCCAGCCTTTAGGGTGTGGTTTCCTCTATTATTCAGTCAGACCAAGGGAAGAAATAAAGACACCCTCTTCTACACATACAAACTGACTAAGCCATGAGTCTTTACTGTCAGGCTATGGAGATGAACTTGTGAGATCTAGTGGTTGAAATGTAATTAAGTTGGTAGAGGACCTGCTTTATAAGTGTGTCCAGATAAACTAATAGGACTAATATAATGTCATAATTATTCTGTAGCAAACTACAATACATCTCAAGTAAGCCTTTTGAGATCTCTTCACATGTTTGAAATAGTTAATAATAGAAATTTGTCTGTTAATTTTCTTCTTAGTAAACTGTCAATGTTTGTCGGTGCCACTGAAAATCAAGGTTTAGAAATACTATTTTGTTTCTCAGGCCTTTTCACTGTGTCCTATTCAAGGGAAGTATTAATATTAAACAAGTGTTGATGCTAATTTTTACTTCCATGGCTTACCTGGTCCTATACATACTAAGACAAAAACCTACAATACTATTACATCAATGCAAAGAGACATGAGATGAATAAATGAAGTGAAAATTGAATACCATTTCTTAGAAATAACATCTTTATGTATTTCAAAATAATTCTGTGATAAACAGCATCGTACTGTTGACCTTCCCATGATATATAATAACTAGTACTTATTTTTAGAAATCTAACAAAAACTTCTTTTAACTGAAAAATATTCAGCTTTTATATTTATATTAGCTTTTATTAAAAATAAATATTTTATATTTATTTTTATATTGAAAAACACTGAAAGGCACAATGCACAAGCTTTTGATGATGGCCAAATGACACCCATGGAAGCACCCTCTAAATGAAGACAGACAGCTAGATGAAACTTGTCAGTTCTGTGATGCAAACTTTAAAATTTGCTATAAACTAAGCCTTGTGAAGGGCTCTCAGAGTAGCTGTTTTTGTTTGTGCACTATGTTAAACCAGGAACGTAAGTTGCCAAATAAAGATAGAATCATGAATTAGCCAAAGAGACAGCTAAGACATCTTTATGGAACATGAAAATTGATGGTCAGCCTCCAAGTATGAAGGTGGGGTTAAAGAGAACAAGCTTGCCTCCTATCAACTAATCATGAAAGACAAAAACGGTCATGTTTCTATAAAAAAAAAATGTCACTTTTCAGAAGATGTCTTTTTATTTGCATTTTCAGAGCAAGGGTGAAGAGTGGGGCCAAATCTTTATTGGAGTGACTAATCTGTCAGACAAAAGCTAGACTTCCTGGAACCAGGATCCCAAATATTAGCAGGAATGACCCAACCTTTCAAGTATCCAAGTTGACACTGCCCCATAGTTGACAGCGTGTTCTAGATGAAATTTGAAAAAACAAAGAATGGTGGAGTGTGCTAAGCCTTGGAAAGATGTATCCTTTCTGCTTAGGCATACTCTTAAGATCTTTATAATGAATAGAGATGTTTTTGTAGTGCTAAGTGGTATTTAAAAAAACAAACAATGGTTATGGAGAACAAAACAATGCTTTGGGTTGTATAGATTGAAAATGAAAATTTTGCAAACTTTCTTTAAGGCAGCAGTTCTCAACCTGTAGTTCTCGAACTCTTTGGGGAGTTGAACAACCTTTGCACGGGGTTACCTAAGACCATCGGAAAGCACAGATACTTACATTATGATTCAGAACAGTAGCACAATTGCAGTTATTAAGTAGCAATGAAAATAATTTTTATGGCTGGTAGTCACCAAAACATGAAGACCCGTTTTAAAGGGTTGTAGCATCAGGATGGTTGAGGACCACTGCTTTAAGGAAATGTAATAACACCAAAATCTTTGCTAACACTGGGCTAATAATGACTTAAATCTTCTTGCAATCTGAAGTCTTTTGAACCCTTTGAAATTAGAGTAATCATGTAAAGTAGGATAGACCTAGGCATAATGGCTTATACCTGTGATCAAAGAACTCAGGAATAGGGCAGGAGTTTGAGCTCAAGATCAGCCTTGTTACATATCCAGACCATTTCAAATCAACAGCATGGACTAGAAAAGAAAAGAAAAAAAAAAAACATAATGAGAGGAGAGGGAATACAGAAAGAATAAAAAGTAGATAAATATTTCCTTAAAGTCATGTACAGCATTGGTTTACTGCTTAGTAAATTGCCATGGATGTACCCTAAAACTTTGCCCAATAAAATGAATGTTTTATTGTTCCACTGGTGCAGAGTAATTAATGACAGAACCAGAAGTCTAATCTGCATGTGCACCTTTACTGCACAGGTACCATATTTATTTGAGAAAAAGACAGTTGCATATAAAAATATCAGCGTATTTCTCATTACTCTGGCCTATATTCCATTTGCCTTCTTTTGCTGTCACAAAGCATCATCCAAAAGCAACTTAGGGGAGAAAGAGTCACTTGCTCTCCCAAGTGACGATCACTGACAAACATGAAAGCAGTAACTCGAGTGAGAACTTGAGGAAGAAATCATGGAGGAATGCTGCTCGCTGGCTTGTTTTCAGGCTCCTGCTTTGTTATACATCCCAGGGCCACCTGAATAGAGAATAGTGCTACCCACAGTAGGCTAGACAGCCCCTATATCAATCAACAACCAAGGCAACCTCAGGGATGTCTTCACTGGTTATTCTCATCTGGATCATTCCTCATTATGACTCCATTCTCAAGTGACTCTAGGATGTGTCACATTTACAGTAAAAGCTAAGAAGGACAGCATATATGTTAAATTAGACGAATTTACAGTCTCTGCCTCTATTTTCCCAAATGATATTGGGCTATGTAA
Organism: Arvicanthis niloticus; assembly: GCF_011762505.2. NCBI lineage: Eukaryota > Metazoa > Chordata > Mammalia > Rodentia > Muridae > Arvicanthis > Arvicanthis niloticus. The sequence continues at coordinate 58,046,961 of NC_047665.1, read as the reverse complement.
AAGTCATCTGGTAGTCATCATAACAAGCTGTTGGCTTATAATAACAAGATACGTGGTTCCAGCAGGACTGGAGAGATGGCTCAGTGGTTAAGAACACTGTTGTTGCAATTCGGAGGACTCATGAATTCCACACTCATCATGCACAGGTGAGTGTGTGTGTGTGTGTGTGTGTGTGTGTGTGTGTGTCTGTGTCTGTGTATCTGTGTGTGTGTCTGTGTCTGTGTCTGTGTGTACACAAGAAGCTCTCTTCTCCCGTCAGCTTTTAAGTCTGCCTGCTATAGGCGGTTTTACAATGCCCTGCTTCTATTTTTGTACTCTGTGTGTGTGTGTGTGTGTGTGTGTGTGTGTGTGTTTATGCGCGCGTGTACCCGCACATATGCACGTGCCTGTGTATACACGCATGCCTGCAGAGGTAATTGTGTTTGGGTAGCATACATACACATGTGTGTATATATTACTGTGGAGGCAAAAAGACAACAGCAGATGTGAGTCTTCATGTGCTTCTCTATGTTATTGGATTTCTGTTTGTTTTATTTTGTTTTGACAGGGTTTCTCACTGGCTTAGAGATCACCATCCAGACTGGCTTGGCTGGATACACAAGACCAGAACACATCTGTCTCTGCTTTCCCAGTAGCGGGATTTCATTTGTCCCACTCTTCTCAGCTTTTCCAAAAAAGGTTCAAGGGCTTTAAGTTCATGTTTTCACAGACAGCATTTTGCCAACATAACTACCTCCCCAGCCTTTTCACTTTTTAAATTATATATATATATATATATATATATATATATATATATATATATATATTAGTAGTATATAGTAGAGTATATAGTAGTACAATATATACTATATAATATATAAAATTTGGCAGTTACTTCAATACAAAAATACAACAACAACAACAAAAAACTACCTGGACTTCATGTAAGAAAACCAAGTTAGCATCATTCATATAATTTCTTACAGAGGCACCTAAACTCTCAACACAATCACCCATTTAATATTGTTTTCATTTTTTCCTGAAGACAGAAACCCTTTGTCCACTAGAGTAAAGCACCACAAAAGTTCACAGTTCTTTAAAAACTAGAAAATTGTTTTTAAGTTTCAGAGTAACCTGAATTTAGAGTAATTTGAAACCTACTATTGTATTCACTATGCAATGTGGGCATTTGAAAGACTTTTAGGTTGCATCTATTACAAGAATCCTGTAAAAACAAGCCAGAACATAAGGAGGGCCTACGATATTATTTTTCTAATCAGATAATTATAAAGGTAAAATTGGCCATTCAGACATATCTCTCAATAAATTGAGGACTAGAGAAAATGAAGCACGTGTAAATGATAGACCATCATCCAAGAATGCCATCTTTGAAATTCAAATTAGGATTCGGAGAGGAGATGTAGGAATGAAAGAGCAAGATCCAGCTAATATATTTCTCAGGCTATTCTTCCATAGCTAGTGTAGAAAGGTTTCCACCAGCTTCATGGTTATCATTTAGTGATCATAATAGTCTAGTGTGAGCTACAGAGTCTTGAGATCCGCTAAATGTCTGATAGGAAACACGATATGCTATACAAAATCATCTCTCTATCAAACAAGTCTACTGGAAATCCTGCATCCACCTTCACTGTTCACAAAGCCCTGCTCTAATACACTATATTTTTAGTACACTTAATTACCCTTTGTCTTTATTCCCAAGTGGTTATAATGAAGGCTCTCCTAGGACTCCGCATGTGCACCATGCCGTACACTTACCCACACTTACCCACTCTTACACATACACAGCCCACATCCAAAAGGATACATTGGTAATTTTTTTTTATAATAACACTTATTTACATGTGTTAAACAATTTAGAAATATCACTTGCAGAGCAAATTTTGAATTTAGTGAATCTAATAAATAGGTACAAACACTACATTAAATGAGTTAAAATGAGTTCCAGGCCAGAAAAATTAGATAGTGAATGGATTATACATACTAATGAACTGGTAACATACACACAATGACAAGATCTTACTCAACTCCTGAGCAAAAAGAACAGTAGTAGCTAATATCTATTTAAACTAGCTGAGGATTTAAGTCACACAATACTAATGTTTTGATTTCAGAAAAGACTGCATTAGAGAAAGATCACTTCATCAGCCCCAAACCATAAACAGTATGAACATCTTCATGTCAACAGGGACTGTAGTTCCATTGTGATACGCTTGCCTCACACACACACAAACATGGGTTCTTCCCTTAGCACTACATAAAACTAGACATGGTGGTATATACCTATAATCACAGGATGTGGGAGCGAGAGATTGGCACATCAGAAGCTAAACAACAGGAACTAAAGGGATAGCTCTGTGATAAAGAGCACCTGATGTTCTTGCAAAGGACCCAAGTTCAGCTCCCAATACTTATATAGGTTGCTTTACAACCACCTGTAACTCCAGCTCCAGGAGGCTTTGATGGCCTCCTCTGCCCTCCTTAGATGCACATTTAGCCTACAGACACACAAAAATATGTATATGTATATGTATATGTATATGTATATGTATATGTATATGTATATGTATATACATATATATGTATATGCATATATATGTATATACATATGCATACACATACATATACATATATACAAATACTTTTCCATGAAAAACTGAACTTTAAAAAGGTCCAATAGCATCCTCATGCCGTGCATACTCCTCACTTAAAGATGGTGGATTAGAAAATGTCATTCATCCATTCACTCAACATTCTTCTGGATGCCTGTATAATGCCAGAAGTATGAAAGCCAGTGTGGATAGAACGACGAGCTACACAGGCAGCTCCCACACACATTAAGCTTTCACTCTACGGAAATGATAACCGATAATTGAATAGTCACGTCTAAAAGCTAATTACAGATAAGGATAATTTCTATGAAGGAAATGGTTGGGAGATTATAAAAACAAAGAAATGGGCTCAGGGCAATTTTGAAGCATACCCCCAAGATCATCTTTGGGGATGTGGAAGAGAAAAAGAAGCAGTCACATGTTGCTAGAATGATCTCTATTTGTATTATCTTTCTGTTTGTGTGTGAGTGAGAGTATTCATGATGGGTGTGTTTGTATGTCTGGGGGCATGCACGCTGCTCTGTGCATGAGTGCATGTGTGTGTGCATGTGTTTGAGTGTGTGTGTGCATGTGTTTGAGTGTGTGTGTGTGTGTAGGTGAGAGGACAACTTTGGTCTTCATCCTCCCACCTTTCCTTTGGGACAATTTGTACCCTTTCTTAATGTTATTGCATATCCCAGTTCTGCTGGCCCACAATCTTCCTTTTTGCTGTCTATTTAACAATAGGATCTATAGGATTACATATACAAATTACCATGCACCTTATATGGGCCTGGGGATTTGAACCCAGGTCCTTATGTTTTCACAGAGAGCACTTTTCCTACTGGGCATTCTTTTCTACTCTTCTTAAGTAGATCTTTCACTGTTAACTAGTCTCTCGTCATTGATTCTCACCACTCACTTGCATGCTCTTCCCTTAACTTGATAACTTGACATCCTATCCTTTATACTACAGTATGGACAGCATACCTGGAAGGGGCTCCACTACTATGTGTTTTCTCTATGAAAGTTTGTGTTTTTGCACCTCAAGACTGGCATGGTTAATGCTGTGGGAGTGCTTTTACACATGAAATGTGAAACAAAAATCTAAGCAATCTATTCCAAATGTAACAAAATCATAGCTTTTAACTCCATTTATAGACTTTATCTATTCACTTATTTTTATTTATGTATTGTTTATGTGCATGTATATCCATGAGTGTAGCACATGTCTGTGGCATGATTGTGTGTGTGTGTGTGTGTGTGTGAGCATGCTGACACAAGAAGACAGTATCATGGATCATACACCGTTATCCTCTGCATTGTTCATCTGAGGCAGGATCTCTTACTGAACCTGGAGCTGGAAGCCAGCGAGACCCTATGATCCTCCTGCCTCACCCACCCCATCTTTCTACCTGGCCCTGGGGTTAAAGGTACCTGCTCAAACAAACATGGTTGCTGGAGATTAAAACGCAGGTTCTTGTGTATCCAGACACTCTTAACCACTGACATTTTAGCCAGGGATGTGTGGAATTTTGAAACTGAAATAATTTTCTATAAACTCAAAGGGAATGAAGCTCACTGAATTTCCAAACAAAATGACAGTTCTTGATGGACTGGCGTCTAATGTATGGCATCTCAAACATGCTTTTAAAACGTGATGTAATTCTGACAAGTCAGACTTTGCAACTTGGCAGGCGCAAAGTTTTTGAAATGTGTTTCTGTGTGTGTTGGGTGTAAACTGTTATTGTACTGGAAAACTTCTTGAAAGAGATTTTTATAAGTCTCATCCGTCTCTCTCAAGTGGATGTTAAAAATAATTTCTTGGCAACTCCTTTTCCCTGTGTGAGAGAAGGATTAGCTTAATCCTGGGGAAATATCTTAACACTTCACTATGCTCAGTTTTAAACAACTAAACTTTATTATGCACAATACTAAAATAAATGCCCACGTTCTGAGTGAGTCCAAAATTACAACTTGCCAGGTCTGTCTTCACAGACCATGAAGACTAAAACCCTCTTCTCAATAGAAGACAATTTTTGCTATGCAACCTATACTTAAAGTGTCTTAATATTAGATTTATGCCGATTTTGTCCTTTTTATTTTTACTTTAAAGTATTAGAAACCTTTTCATAGCATCATACATAGCATCATACAATGTAGTGAATCGAAATAAAAATTATAATCTTCAATATGATATGTACCTTACAAGGCTTTTTTCTATCTTCCCTTGAAAACTACTCATATTTGGATGTAGAACACCCCTGAGTATGACTTCTATCTGCATTTTTATTGATAAAAAGCTCAATTATAGACAAAGCAATGGTGACACATGCCTTTAATCCTAGCGCTTGGGAGTCAGAGGCATGTGGAGCCCTGAATTTGAAGCCAGCCAGGTCTACAGAGTGAGTTTCAGGACAGCCAGAGAAACCATGTCTGGAAAAAAACAATTTAAAAAAAAGAAAGGAAAATATCAATTATGAGATTTTCTCTTTTACCCTTATATTCTGAGTAAGTCCAGAGCCACACTAGCTATACAGATCACAGCAGGTTGTTTAATCAAATACTTCATCTTCCTTGTTTTTAATATAGTTCTGTGTTTCCTGGGTGTATTTTCACTTTAATTTTCAAAGATAGAGTTGGCATGAGAAAACATGATATTGACACCAAAAGAATAATTCGCATCTAGGCAATTGCACTCTGGACTCCCTGTCCCTAAAGCATTTATCCTTTAGACCTGGAAGTGGTATGTCCTTGCTAACAACTTCTAAAGAACTGTTTTCAGCCACACAAATGTGTGCACTTAAGAGCTCTAGGCCCTGATTCCTGGTGCTTCCAGTGTCAGTGGAAATGTAGGAGGTAGGATTGTCCACTGGTGTGTAACAGCCTTTACCGTCACCCTGTTGCCCAGGCTTATTGCTCCAGAATTGCCCCATTTCCTCTACTCTGTGGCAATGGAATCTAGGAACACAAGGTAGGAATTTGTGTTTGTTTGCAGAGAGGTTACTACATCTGCTCCTTTTATGCTATCTCTTGTCCCTCCACATAAATCACACCTAACCCTCTCTGAAGGAAATGCTGGCTGTCCACTGCACACAGCTCAAGCATCTAGAAAATGTTCTGGTGAGTTTTTGATCAACTCCACGGGGCTCATCTGATATCGAAAACACATGAGCTAAAACAAATGTTTTCCCCACACTCTGACACCTGTGTGTGTGAAAATCGTGAAAGAAGGGTGGAGTGGCTGCAGTGAGCACTCCTACTAGGAAAGGAGAAACACAGCATAGCACAGCTGTGGGTACAAGGAAGAGCCAGGGACGTTGCGCATGAGCCATGGTGCACAGCCGAAGGTGGGAACCTTGAGAGGTTGAAAAGTACCCCATTGTTTTCCCAGAATGTACCTACCTTCTGGTATTTTCTTTCTTCCAGTCTTCCTGCCTGGCCACAGATGAAGTGAGCATAGAATGTAGCCTCTCTGAGAACAGTTGAAATGTCATCAGATGTTGCCACAGACTTTCTTGGGATGCTCCTTCTTACCCCTAATTCTTATACTTCTGACCTGGAGTCTGAAAGCATTTGGACTCCAGCTCAGAGTGATAAATTATGGCTCTCTAACCAGGCTTGCACAAAAATTGAATTCTTTGAACGGTACTGAGACTAAAGCATTGGCGTGTTGACCGTTTTCAAAATAAAGAATATGGGAAAAGCTATTTCAAGAAATTTTTGTCTTAGAACACCTTAAAATATGCCAGCTATTTGACCTACTACAGAGGTAAGTCTTAAAACAATTTTTAAAAAATCAAATCCAATAAAAGCTACAAGACTTGTGTGTGTGTGTGTATGTGTGTGTGTGCAATTTATGCTCACATTAGGCATTTCTTTTGTGGTGAGGCATAGAGCCTCATACATCCCAAGCTGGCCTTAAAGTTATTAAGAAGTCAAGGATAATCTTGAACTCCTGATCATCTCACATTTCCTCCTCCATAAATGATAGTGTTAACAGCCTCTGCCACCATGCACAGCCTGCTTATGAATTGCCGGGATGGGACCCAGAGTATCATGGCTGGGAGAAAAGTTGCCTAGCAATCAGCCGCATTCTTAATCCATATTAAGCTTGTTAATAATTTGTTAAACATTGATATGCTATAATTCTGTCAGATAGAAACTTATATCTCTAGTTGGAGTTCACCAGGAGATGCTGGCTACCACTTGTTTGTCAAAAGAAAAGAAAATACCTTTAGACCTTGCCTCTTAAGACTGATACTTAATAATTCATGGTTTCCTGGTTATATAAAGCATGACATCATCTGTTTGCTGTTTACTTGTTCGTCATTGTGACCTGAGGGCCACAAACACAATGGAATGTGGCCTCCATGTTCTTGTTCTGCCTTTTCATTGTGAGTTCTACACAGCTCACACTGTGGGACTGACAGATCCAGGTCAGAGTCGCAAGGCATGGCCAAGGCTTTTACTTGTGGCTAATTCCACATGTCACATGTGTTAAATTTTCTAAGGATAATTTAGTTTTAGAAATGAACCACATAAAAGACACCTTAGAATAGCAGCTTTTAAAACCGACCCTGCCAACACTCTTTGGGGGAATTCTGGTGTAACTATGAATTTCCAAATGCAACCTCCCCTGGCTTTATTTTGAAAAATTTCCATCACCCTCCTCCTCACTCCACTTAATACTCATTTTCCTTTCTATTATTTATTCAGTTAATTATGACTATCCCCAAAGATTTGCAAATATAATCTGCCTCCATCCAGGTAAACATCTCTGCATGAATGTCAACAGAGCCAGCATGCAAGAAGGGGAATAAAGCACTGACCTGAGGTGCATTATCTAAGAGGGTTCAGAAATGCTGTGTATTGGGCTTTGGAAATATTTAAATGCTATCCATAAAGCTATAGCAAGAAGCCCATGATGAACACAACATAGTGTTTAAAGATGTGATGTTTGATTTACAGTCCGAGATGACTGAATCATCAATGCACTAGTCTCCAGCCATCTGTGGATTACAAACATGCCTGTCTTCCCTACAATAGGTTGGTGAAAGCTGACAAGTGGGGAAGTTTCCAAGAGATTGGTGACATGGACTTTTTCTACAGGGTCATGTTTTTAATTTAGAATGGAGTTACTGTTTCTACTTCACTGGCAATGTGAGTAGGTATTTTGATAAGTGTGTCTGCATGGGGGTGCACAGTTATCCTTTTGCCTCAAGTTTCAACCTGACCTGGTCAGGCACTGAGTGACAGTCACCCTGTTTAGGGACATCGGTCACCCCCTTAGCCATCTCTCTAACTTCAGTTTCTCTGACTTCAAAATTGAGCAAGTTTTCCTCTAAGCAAACTTCTAGCTCCAGATTTGGCAGGAACTAAGGCAGTATTGAAGCTATTCACAGCTGCAGCCGCATCTAAAGTGGCTGCAGAGATGAGTGGATTCTGTGTCTATTTCCTTACGTTCTATTGAAGTTCTCTGCTGCATGGCACTGACAGATATCTGCTGCTTCCCTGAACCAGGCTGACTTGGTTGCAAAAAATCCACTAACTTACAAAGGAAGCTTATAAAGAGAACTCTTTAAGGGTCTGTCTCTAAATTGAAGATGCTGTCAACTGGATGTCAACGTGACCTAGAAAAATTAGAGAGAATAAAAATGCAAAAGTTCAATCAAGTCACCATCTAGCCTATTAGACAAAGTGGAAAAGAATTTTATGTTATCGATGTGTGCTATTTAGGCATAGTCCTAATCAGTTATTCTCTCTGAACTTCATGTAAAATCCACATGTCCTTTCACAGTATAATGCTGATTTTGGACTTACTTCTTTGATATATTTGGATTTTCCACTTGTAAAATTCTATAATTGTGTTTTCTTTGAAGCATTCTATTTTTCTATGTCTTATACTTGGCATTAAAAATTCCATAAATGAAAAGTTATTGCATACTCAGATCTTCATTACTTTTTTTTACCAGTTCATGCTGCATGTGTCTAATTAAATAAAAGAGCCTGTAATAATATATATGTTACTTCCAAACTATTCAGTGTAAACACATAACCATTGAAAACATATGACATATTTTGCCCATGTAGCTAGATATCTATTTATAAAATTATTTTGTATTAATATACATCACAAAGATGGGCTCAAGTTGTGTTAGGCAGAACAAGTCTTTATTCCACAGTCACCATTACCTTCTTCTCAATGAGAGGGTTGTGAATGACTAAATAATCATAGTAATTGGCCTAGGTCTATACATCAAATCTCAATAGCCAAGAGTAAATTGCACAGCATCTGGTGAAACAAGTCACTGACTGTTTCTTTTCCAACCCATAAAGATTCTAATTCAATTAGGCTTATTGCCTGCTATTCAATATGATACTACTCTAAAATTGGTCTTTTTGCAATATAAAGTTCTGGGTGACAGAGCCAGCCTTTCTTTTAAAAGTCTATGAGACTTCCAGGATAGGAACAGGATAGTATTACATTTAACTTTTCCTATTGTTTACGTTATCACTAGGGTCTGATAAAGGACACAAAGAAAAATGAGTCTCTTGCTGGGGTGGGTGAAGAGACTGGAGAGAAAGCACAGTGGAAATCGGTTATAGATTTCCTTCTATTTCCATAGAATAGAAAGCTCAGAAACATGACCAGTGATGGGTGAAAAATAAAGAAGAGAGAGCGTGCTAATATATTTATTTATTATAAGTATCATCACTCTAAAATATACTACAAATAACCTTCATGTATTTTGATGTCATATATTTAAAATGATCATGAAAATCACATTTTAAATCTCAGGTTTTTATTATCATAAATGATACTTTCCAGGCTGAACTTATTCAAAGGAATGTGTCTATAGTCTCCCTTATCTAACACAAAACATAACTATATGTCTCATTTATCCTTATATGTAAAGAGCCATTTTATAGGCATAAGCAAATTTCATGCAACTTAAAAAAAAAAAGAAACCTATGATTTAAGAAGACTTGAGTTGCAGGATGCCTTGCTACTAATATATTACCTTGTATCTCAGCCACAGTTTTGTGAGGATAAAGCCAGTCCATGTCAATGACGGCATGTAAAGTATTTGGGAGTCTTTGCTATGAGAGAAAGATGTGAGTATTCTGGCTCATGTTTCATATTGCCATCTTGTTAAGAACAGCATTGAAAATCTGATTGTTAAAAAAAAAAAGTCTACTTCAGTTTATACCTCTGCAGAAGTCACAATCCTATCGGGTGCATTTCAATCAACTCTGGCCATAATTCATAACCGAGAAAGCACATGGCTATCTAATTACATGAGTGGCTATGAGCACCATATCTGTGACTACACCCAGGCGTCATTCCCTCATCAGTTAAAGTTCTCAGAACGTCTCTCACATTTTCTAAGCCAGATTTTCACTGTTTGGATCACAAATGGCCACACTCACTCATATGTGTGTATCCCTAAGTAAGTTCTGCAATCTTGGGAAACATCAATGAAGTCTTGTGCCTAGTACCCTCTGGAAGCTGCTGCATGAGAAGTATTTCATTAACTCCTGCTCTGACAACATTGGGATCAACTACATCTCTCCATGTCAATGCAGAATCTAGACTTGAAGACATGAATTGATAGAATAGGCTTGAATTATAAAGGATTAGATGTTACAAGCCATAGTTTTCTTTCCTGCGTTGCTTTAGAAAATGCCCAAATATCGCCTTGTCATTCCTTTTCCTGAGCAACGGAAGCCTAAGTCCTTAAATTACTCAGGAGTCCTAATATCTATTTTCTTTGGGTTTCTCTGACACTGTATCCTATTGACCTAGATTAAGGTCACTAATTCTGAAATTACCATGAAGTCATATGGAATAAAATTTACTCAGAACAAAAGTGCCACCCCCCCCCCCCTTGTAACTCTCTCTTGATATTTGTGCTTTGTATACAAGCATCTTTTTGTTTCATTATCAAGGCAGAAAATCAGACAACTTCACATGGCATCATGTCTTGGCACTTCAGAAATCATGTTAAAAGTGATAAATTCAATTAGTTTGATTAACTTAAGGGATGTCAATCAGTCTGCTGTGTTTCTTTTTCTTTACAATAATAAATAAACCAATGACTTTTCTTTTGTACCCTCCATCTCTGTTTCCCCACATATCACTGATAGAAACTGGCAGAAGAATCAGCTTCTGAAGAACATGGGATTGGACTGTATATCTGTCAATCATCAGCTCCATTCTCTGAGACACATCCCCCATCTTCTTGGCAAAGTAGTTATGGATGTTCAATGAGACAGACATTATCAATCACAATTACAATACTTGGGGTTTTTTTTTTGTATTATGTTAAGAAGTTGCTTGCTATGCAGAACCATGAAAAAAGATCTGGCTGTAGGTGGTTTGAAAGAGCACAATGAGGAAGACTTGACAGTGATTATAAGCGTTTGAGGCAAGCAGTTTCAAAACATAATGTTATGTGTTAAGTGTGTTTGTAATATATTATAAAAAAAGACGGTGTAGTAGAAATTAAAGTCTGAATAAAATGTAAGCATGAAAATGTTTGCTATCATCAAATAAATTTAAGTCGTAGATGAGTGTATACCCCTCCTAGAACAATTTGCTGCGCCCAGAGAACCAGCCTCAAAAGTAATGTTTTCAGTGTTTCCTACTCCTGATAGAAGTGGAGATACAAAATCAAACCAACCATCTTAAAACAATATATGCCTTTGAATTTATAGCATTTGCCTTAATAACTCATGCATAGTTTATATGTGAGCCTGCGAGACAACTGTGTTCATCTTAAAGATGTTTTTAGCTAAACCTTTAAGTCCATTGGAAGAACATAGAACTCCAGCAAACCCTTCCTTGAGGTTTTGAAAGCTTTTGGCAGGCATCCATCTCCATCCCAAGGGAATGCAGACTAAGAACAAGATGAAGGCAGATCCCCTGATATTGCTGCAAGGCAGATTATAGAAGTGTTTACAGAAAGATGTATCTTTGAGTTTGACTGCTAGTTACTTCAAGGCATATGTGTCTTTAGAATTCTAAATCTCTCCTAGGTGGCTTAGATAATTTTCCAGTTTATCTAAGCATTGGACTGGAGTTAGAAAAAGGGATGATGTATTCATAAGATAAATACCTTCAAAAAGACACAGACTTAACATCTCCCCACAGAAGGTCAGCTTGATTCTTGGGATAGAAGCTCTTTGTCCGTCCTTGGACCATCCATACAATGGATCCAGCAGATTGCTCCCTGTGGTAGTAATCACTGGCACTGCTCCTAGCTATGCTGGAACCATGACTTCCAAAAAAAAAAAAAAAAAAAAAAAAAAAAAAAAAAAAAAAAAAAGTTGTTCTTCAGTTAAACCAATAAGAAACATGTTCTTTTTTTAACAATTGACAGACATATATGTCCAAATATGCCAGTCAAAACTCATGCCTAATTATTTTATAAACTACACTGCCCTGTCACACACCTCTGGGAGGGAAGCATTTGTTCCAATAATTTTTCACTCTTCCTCTTCCCTTAGTTGAGGGAAACTAACTGACTGCCACCAGACTTGTGTGGCTCATCCTGCAAGTACTTATCTTCCCATCAGTGGGTGTTCCCTCTCGCCTGTATGGGATCAGTATATTGGGAAATCCAGTTTGACAACCACAATAAATGAAAATATTCCTGAAACATTAGTTCTCTCTGAAAAGGAGAGAAAGACGTATGTCCTAGTCTCCAGTTCACTTTCTGTTTGTTCTCTTCCTACCAAGATAACAAGAATAATCACTGGGTTTTGCATTGTTTTTTGTTGATTTTATTTGGGTGGTTGGTTGTTTTTGTTTTGTTTTGTTTTCAGTAAAATTAGAAGTTTGATTTTCAAAATAAGTCTCAAGAGCAGTTATTTGCACTAGACGTATCAACTTCTGCTTTAACTGTAAATGGAGAATTTGTCCTTGACTATGCTTAGTGCTAGAACCTTTGGAATTTCCCCAAATGCCACCCTCTTTCGAAATTGTACACATCATTTAATTCCTCTCTCTGTGTGATCCTAGGGATTGAACCTAGGGCATTAGATATGTAGGCAAGCTGTTTACCACTGAGTTACAGCCCAGATTCATAATCACATGATCAAGGCCTATAATTTTTATACTTCAAATTAGAAGCTTCAAATTCTTACATTGTAATGCATGCATTTCATTCACAAACAGAAAACTCAAGTATAAATGTTCTTGGCAGAGAAAATAGATGGTCAAAAGTCACACTGAAGACTAGATGACGTGAGAGAGCTCTCCTCTGACAATATGTAAGAGTTTTCATGCTTTTGACTGTAATTCATAGAAAACCTGGGTCCATTACAGAAATAAATATGGAACTGACTAAGTCAAGCAGAATGCTTTCTATTTGCTTGCTTCTTCATTTCAGTATGCTCACTTTTACCCTAGAGTTTGTCCTCTTAGGGTACCATTCATCCTCCCTGGACCAATCTTTTGAAGGGAAATTTGAGCTACTATAGTCACTTAGAGAGATTGTTCTCATTCTTGAGCACACATCACAGTAGTCCAAATGGCACTTTAAAGCACAAGTTGGTGGATTGTATCTGCTTTGGTTGCCAGATAGTAGTTCTGCAACTGAAGTTTACGGTTTTGCAGTAACTAACATCATGAGATACTGACGCTGTTGGTCTGCGCTGATAATCACTATGTTGAGTCCATTGATGTTAACTCACTGGGGATATGAAGAAATGGTATTCATTTCTTCCCTAATGTATACCAGCATATGCAACATGGGGGGGGGGGGCGGGTCAGGTTTTGTTAACAAGGACTGGGAAGAGAGTAGGTTTCAGTATTTGTCAATCATTAGAGCAGGAGAAAGAGTGCAAATGTTTCCAGGACATATTGATTAAGAGGCAAATTCTGGAGTAGAAATAAGACTGGATTTCAGAAAATTACAAGCAGGCAAAGATTATTTTTATATAAAAAAGAATTAAGTGCATTATTTTAAAACACATACAAAGATAACAAAAAACTAAAAATGAAAGTTGTATTGCTTCACATTGTATTTTAGCATTTGACACACATGGACATTTGTTTGTATATAAACATGCATTATTATCAAGGATTTCTAAGGCATCCACATTTGCTACTTACTGTGGTGCTTGTTTGTGCCCTATGACACTTGTTTGAAGAGCCTTCCACCTCAGGGACTGTGTGAATAGTCCCTCTTTGATGTGGACAATGACTTTGTCTGATCCAATCTCTGTGAGACCATGCCAGACTCACTACCTGAAACACCCAGGATGTGTTATTGTGTCAGTTTGACTCTCCTTAGTTTTCCTCCTGTCCAAAAAGATGCAGAGATTCTCCCTGCTCTCAGGTCCTCAGCCTATCATAGAAGTCTGCTGTTTGCTCCTTTGCCACTGTGTGCTTGCTCTGGGGAAGAAAATAGACACAAAGCTTGTTCTTAGAAACTGCATCTGAAACAGCATCCCTCCTGCATTTTCTCACCTTGTCCCATTCCTTGGAAGGTTTAGCTGGTATGAAAGGAAAAAGAGTGACTCAATATTCACCACTGAATGCCTTGATCTATGTTAAGAAACTGAAGACATGATATTTTGAATTGTTTTCTTTTCTGTATTTTTGTGTAATGCATTTTCCTGCAAACCAGAGAGTGTAAAGAAAACAGCAAAACCCAGAAAATAATCTATTATTGTTGTTGTTGTTGTTATTTAGATTATAGTGGTAAATTATAATCTATAGCCTATCTCCTTATCCCCAAGCAAGCATGCTTTAAAGAATGCCACACCATTCTGTTTGGGTGGGCACATAGCACAGAATTACCTATCCATTGAGGCAATAAGTGGCTCATCCTCACTGTCAGTTTAGCCAGATTTAGAATCATCATGGCAACACACTTTTGTGTGAATCTATGATCTGCTTCTGAGAGTGTTATTAAAGAGGGAGGGAAGAGTTTTTGTAAATGTGAGCCAGAGTCTGGAACTGCATAAAAATGGAAAGCGCAGAATGAATGCCTCCCCTCTCTCTCTCTCTCTCTCTCTCTCTCTCTCTCTCTCTCTCTCTATCTCTCTCTCTCTATCTCTCTCTCTCTCTCTCTCCTTTCTGACAATGGATGCAATGTGAGGAGCTGCCTTATTCTTTTGTTGAAATAATTTTCCCACAATGATGGAAGGTATCCTCAAACTGTGAGATACAATAAACCCTTCTTTTCTTAAATTACCTTTGTCTGATTTTGTTATACCACCAAGAAAACTAACTAACCCTAATGGCTCCTCATTCCATACCTCTTCCCCCTCATCTCCAAGAGGATGTCCCCGCCATACCCCATCAGACCTCCCCATTTTCTGGGGCCTCAAGTCTCTCTAGGGTTAGATTCTTCTTCTCTCATGGAGGCCAGATCAGGCAGTCCTCTGCTGTCTGTGTGTCTGGGGCCTCATATCAGCTGGTGTATTCAGCCTGGTTGGTGGCTCAGTGTCTGAGAGATCTTGGGGGTCCAGGTTAGTTGAGACTACTGGTCTTCCTATAGGGTCATCCTCCAGAGCTTCTTCCAACTTTTCCCCAATTCAACCACAGGGGTCCCCAGCTTCTGTCCATTGGTTTGGTGCTAGTATCTGCATCTAACTCTTTTAGTGTTTTTGTTGGGCCTCTCAGAGGACAGCCTTGCTCCTGTCTGTAAGCACACCATAGCATCAGTAATAGTGTCAGCACTTAGAGCCAACCCTTAATCCCAATTTGTGTTTGTCACTGGACCTCCTTTCCCTCAGTCACTTCTCCATTTTTGTTCCTGCAATTCTTTTAGACATGAACAATTCTGGGTCAGAGTTTTTGACTGTGGATGGCAACTCCATCCCTCTACTTGATGCTCTGTCTCTCTCCTGGAGGTGGACTCTACAAGTTCCCTCTCCCCACTGTTGGGCATTTCATCTAAGGTCCTTCCCTTTGAGTCCTAAGAGTCTCTCACCTCCCAGGTCTCTGGTACATTCTAGAGGGTCCCCCCACCTCCTACCTCCCAAGGTTGCCTGTTTCCATTCTTTCTGCTGGCCCTCAGAGCTTCAGCTCTGTTTTCCTTCCTCCATATCACATTCCCTGATCACATTCCTCTTTGAATCTCCTGGTCCCTTCTGCCACCCAGGTCTCTCACTCCCTCTGTCCCCCATGATTGCTTTTTTCTCCATCCCAAGTGGGATTGAGGCATCTTCACTTGGATGCTTCAGCTTGTTAACTTTTTTTAGTTCTGTGAATTGTATCCTGATTATTCTTGATTATTCTGTACTTTTTTTTTTTTTAGCTAATATCTACTTATTAGTGATCACATGCCATGCATGTCCTTTTGGATATGAGCTAACTCACTCAGGATGATATTTTCTAGTTCCACCCACTCACCTGCAAAACTCATGATGTCCTCATTCTTAATAGCTGAGTAGTATTCCATTGAGTAAATGAACAACATTTTTTTTCTGTATCCATTCTTCTGTTGTGGGACATCTGAGTTGTTTCCAGCTTCTGGCTATCACAAATAAGGCCACTATGAACATAGTGGGACACATGCCCCTGTGGCAAGATGGGGCATCTTTTGTGTGTAGGCCCAAGAGTGGTATAGTATTCATATATAAGATATAATATTTAAAACACAATGTAAAAGTATTAATGTAAATTATTAGCATCATTACAGACAGTGACATAAGCATTCATGTTTCTGATAATTTTAAGAATTAAGTATTTCTGATAAAATGACAATTCAGTTTATTAATATTGCTATTCTGAATTATCATTATTGAAATCAATTTGTGTACTATGAAATACACAACTTTAGAACTTCTTCATGTACTTGTATAATTTTAATGATATTTTCTTTGAATTATTTCTTTGGAAAATCTTTTTATATGATTTGCATATTCACAGAATATTGTGAAATACTTTATCTTATCATTAAATTATATGTCAAGATGTATCCTTTTCAATTACCATAGAAAAATGTTCACACACTCACTCACACACACACTTCTAAGGTTTCAAAAGTTATTAAGAGCAGACAAAATTATTCTCAAAGATTACATAAATTAACTCAAATAGTTTTTTTATCAAGTTTCTATCATCTGTAATTCTTTCTAGGAATGACTCTTCTCAGATAACTTAAAGAACTCTTGTAGAAGGGAAAAATGCAGACCCGAGATTTGGCTGTCCTGTCAATGCTGGCACTTCACCAAAAGTTTATGACAGTTAGGGCAACCAAAGTTCCTGACCATGAAGCACAGATGTGAGGCAATTGGGAAAATATCTCCAAACTCTATGTAAGTCAATTTTCAATGAATTCCTTTTTAAAGGCAAAAGGGTCAGTTCTCTCCTTTCATTATGAAGGTCATAGGGAACAAACAGAAGGTGTCAGGGTTGGTGGCAAGCACCATTACTAACTAAGCCATCTTATTTACCCCAAAATTTTATCCTGTAACCAAGAGTGTCCTCCCACATACTATAATAATCCAGACTGACCTCTAATTTATGATATTCCCCCTGCCTCAGCTCACCATGTACTGGGATTACTGGGGTAAGCTGCCACACCCAACTCCAGTTGTTTCTTTTTTAGCATTTGTGTTGCTGTGATGTACTTTAGATGTACATCTAAGCATTGAAAAAATATCAACACCATCTACTAATTATTATCTTATTCATAAAAAGCATTTAGCTGAAAATTGTCTTCTAGATGTTAATACTTAACATAGAAAAAAAGCTATGACACCAATATACAAGCTTTTCTCCACAGTTATCAAGATATTCATTAGTTATCTCCATGAAAGAATGTTTTTCAAGAACTGGGACCTCTGTCTCCATGGAAGTGTAACAAGCCACATGTGCAATTTTGTGTTTTCTGGTAACTACATGTGAAAAACAAGTGTAGTCTGTCATTGTAGTACATACCTATAACCCCAGCACTTGGTAGGCTAGTTTGAGGTGAGCCTGAGCTACATAATGAGTTTCAAGCTAGCCCAGGCTACATAGCGATACCTTGTTTCAAAAAGCAACACAGAGGTGTTTCAGGTGAAACTAATTTTTATAAGGATTTTATTGAAGTATAATTTGCATAAAACATAAAACTTATCCCTGAACATGGTACAATTCAGTAGATTTCAGTATGTTCAAGGTATCTGATATCAAAATTAAAATGTATTTCCTGTGTAGGTATCCTTTAAACCGTAAGAAGTGATGCGGTCCTATATCAAGCCTACTGCATGCACCAGTGACTTTAACAGCAGAGAGCAGAGAGATCAGGCAGAGAGCTAGAGGATGTTTCACTGGGACCTGGAATGGCAGTGGAGACGTATCTTAGATGAGGCCAACAAAGCTCCCAGTGTGACCTGAATCACAAATGAATGACACCGTGACATTCAGAAGGCAGAGACAGCACATTAAAAACATTCAACTTTAAGTGGTTTCCAGGAACATGTGGTTAAAAACCCTGGCTTCTCTATTTTAGCTGTGTGTGATGATTAGACTACACTAAATACATTACAGTGTAGTGTTTTCTAAGAAGGAAATAAAGATAAATAAATGTTTAACTGTTTTCTTCTGTTTAATTTTTATTTAGTGGGAAGGCTGGAAAGTTAGAAAAAGATTTTGAAAGTAAAACATGACTTCTAGGCTGAGCAGTGGTGGCTCACACTTCAATCCCAACAATGGTACAGCAGAGGTAGTCAGGTCTCTGAGTTCCAGGACAGCCTGCTCTACACAGTGAGTTCCAGGGCAGCCAGAGAAAATCTGTATAGAAAAACCTAAAGAAAGAAATGACTTCCAGAAAACAAAACAAAACAAACAAAAAAACAAACAAAATCAAAAAAAAATTAAAAACCTGCTGATAATCATAGCCTGGGCGTCACTGCTAAATCAAGGTTAAACAAGATCTTCCCCACCTCAAAAAGTTACAGACCTCAGAATGGCAGAAAGCAGGGACTTTCCTAGACGACAGCCAGCTACAAATTTGAAGAGTGACATCTCCCACACGGCCCACAACAGAAGAGCTTATCTGGAAGAGATGTGTGAGCAGGAGTTAACGCTAAAGAATTTGAGCACAATTTGATTCGTAGGAAGCCCACCATATTACATTTTTATTGCATTTCCTTTATTTGTATGTATGTGGCATGTACATATGTGGGCACATATGTGCCATGGCATACATGTGGGAATCAGAAGACAACCCTCAAAAGTTTGTTTTATCCTTCTACCATGTAGGACCTGGGTCAAACTCAGGTCTCCACTCTTGGTGTCAGGCACACTGAGCTACCTTGCAACCCAGTCCACAATATTTTTACGAAGTTTTAGTGGATTAACTAGGGGACTCCATAGTTCAATTAAAGAATGTAAAAAACAAATGAAAATTTTGTCATGTGAACATTTCAAATTATAAATTGAATATGGATGATAAAAATCAGGTTATTGGATGTGGAAAACATTGCAAATATTATATTTGTTTCTAACAAATATCTCTTGGTGACAGTTATAAGTAACTAAATAATTAAACATAAATTATATATGAGAATCCGTGTCATGGTAAATAACTCAATCTGCATGTGTACAAATATTATATGTAGGTTTACATCTAAGCTGTCCTGTTTTTTGTCATCATGAAAATGTCCAGCACGCTGGGAATGGTAAGAAAAGCCATTAGGCCGTTGGTTTAACTTGAATTAAGACCTAATTTGTCCAAATCAGCATTCCCAGGGCCTTGTGTTAAGGAGCTGACATCATTGTCCTATGCTTCCCTTTCTCTGTTTGCCATAGCCTGCTTTGTGACAGACAAATCATCTTTTAGAAGAGTGCACAGCCATACCAGGTGAAGAGAAAGTAAAGGTTGATAGTCAGGTCAGCAGTTTGGGGCCATTTATGAGTTAGGTTCCACATTCTCCAGATAGAGCTGGTATGCGAAGCTTATAACATGATTCCACGACCTGTCCCTTATTTGACATAAACACATTAATTTTTAAATATCTTGAGCTTTACTAAGTAAACAGATATAGCAACATTGTAAATAGTTACCTCTAATTTAAAAAAATAACAGTAGTATCCAGTTGAAAATTTATTTACATTATAGCTATATAATATCATCTCCAAGTACAAACTTACAGACATATGTGCATGCTCATACACACAACATATTTGATACTTAATGTCCATCCTTCCTATGCATCTTGCATAGAAATGGTGAGTCTGGGCTTGAGAGTCCGTAACTTGGGGTTCATGATCTACAGCACGGTGAGCACCTTTCAGGAGTCTCATTGTCTGTCAGATGATGGCAGACTATGGATGTGCTTGACTGTAATGCACATGGTAAGTACACATTTGTACAGAAGAAGAGGTTGAGGGAATTCCAACACATTTTCTACCAGATGAGCACTTGCTGATGTTATCTATTCCCCCATGTTATAATCAAGTCCCCTTCGCCAATCAAGAACCAAGTTTTTCCTTCACTAATCTCCCCAAGATCAGGAGAGTGCCAGCATCTGTTAAATTTCTTCCTGTGTGATGGCACTGTAGCTCATCCATTGGAATCCATTGCCTGTCAGAAGCATTTTGTAGACTCTTTGGAACACTCTCTTCTAAATCAACCTGAACTCCTTATCCTCTGTTTCCCCTTCATTTCCCCTCCAACAGGCATGCCTGTTCTTGACATGACTTCCTCCTCTTCTGGGGACATATGATTTTTCTCTTCCTGAAGCATGTAATTGACATATGGATTACCCCTGCAGCAAGATCATTTGCTCATTGCAGATTAGTTGCCTTTCGTGGGTAGGTCTCACCTGGGTCACTTCCTTTCAAGGACATCCATGGCTATGGAAGCCTGAGAACTCCCACTGGAATGTGGAAGCATTGCCCTGGCTTGTCTGGCTCTGAGCTGCTATTTCTTTCCAGGGCTAGTTTGTTCTTAAAAACTAATGTCACTTTGACTGAATCTGTCACATCTTTAAACTTTATTCTGTTCTTTGTGATTTTACAGGCTGCTTATCACATGTGTTATACTAGAAAAAATTTAAAAAATGCCTTTGAAAAAATTTCTCACTTCTAAACTAAAAAAAAAAATCGCTAACAAAGTTTGACTTAGTAATTACAGGCTCAATCCTATATTAATTAAATAAACCAAGGGATGAAACATTTGCGTATGGTGGGAATGTCCTAAGACTGTCCTAGAGGTGAAACAGAGAGTATCTACATATAATAGGAGATTTGGGATTCCAAAGTATAGTATATTGATATCCAAAGTCTATTATCTACTTTAATACCATATATTTCATACTAAGACTAAGTTTTATTATAAAGAATTTTGCAATATCCTGACATATATTGCCTTGATAAAAATTATCTTAGCCAGTGATATAAGAAACTGATATTAACAGTAATGCATTTTCTCACATTAAATTAACTTTTAACAGAAAAACTATGGCATATAAAGGTATTCATGAGGACCTACTAAAGGTTCTGGGGGATGTGTGACCTGCATAAACACCTAGCTGCATATATATGCATGCATTCTGAGACTTGTACTTAATTTCTGACATCCTCTAAGGAGAGTCTATTTCATTAAAAAGTTAATATATAATATTCCATGTTAATGTGTGTTTAGAAAATGCTGGAAATACAAATATAACATGATAGCTTAAGTGACAGAAGATCTCACTTTTTTCATCTCTACATGATTGTCTATGGCAGCGTTTCTCAACCTTTCTAATCCTGTGGCCCTCTAATACAGTTTCTTATGTTATGGTGCCCCATAACCATAAAGTTATTTTTGTGGTCACTTCGTAACTGTAACTTTTCTACTGCTATGAATTATAATGTAAATATCTGTGTTTTATGATAGTCTTAGGTGACCCCTATGAAAGGTTCTTTAAACCTTCCCCCCAAAGGATTTAAGATCCACGGGTTGAGAACTGTTTGGTCAGTGATGGTCTAAATATGAACCCTCCTCCAGTCATCTTTCCCTGATTTTTTATCACATAGAATCCACTATTCAACTGAACCCCACATTCTGTCTTTAAAAGCAAGCTTGATGATACAGCCAGTAGTTCTTAGAATCATTTGAAAAGGAATAAGGAAATGAAAACACTGAATAAATATAAACTTTTCATTGCTTAAGTCAGGGGGGATTCATAAATGATAGAGTAATAAGAACATAGTAATTTTAGCAGAAAATAGTTCCTAATAAGTAAAAACTAAGGTATAGAGAATCAAACATTTGAAACTCTCTGGTCATAATAACTTCATATATTTGCCAAAATCAATTAGATTGATAAATCTCTAAAAATTTATCAATATATTTCATGATCTTTTCTTCATCTTATATTTAAAAGTCCTAATATCCACAATTTGTCTTTTTTTGTGATATGCTTAAAAGTTAGCTATAAGAGTCCCATGTAAGTCATGTACAAATATTGTGCATAAGCCACCAAGGTGTTTATTTTTTCATGAATAGGATATAAAGCATTTCAACTGTCATTTTGTGATTCTATTCACAGAGCTGATTATTCACAAATCTTTAAGGAATACAACCAAAAACAGGCTTTCCCAAGAACTGGAATCCAAGATGTCCTCCAATGTTCTGACTCCTTTAATGTGTAAATACTAATTGTGTGGTTTCGCCTGCCTCTAAGTTGTGCCAGAGTCATGTCCCCAAAAGAAGACATGTACGTGTTGCTTTACATGATTTACAAGGTGAGCCTCTCTCAAAAAGTACCGTTTCTGTCTTATCTTGTTACTTTCCTACACAAGTACTTCCTGCCTCCTCTCACCCTTTCTCCTCTTCCCCTTCCTCCCCCCCACCCTTTCTTCTTCTCTTGTTCACTCCCCTCTTTCCTCTCCTCACTCTGCCCTTTCTCCACTATTTTTCTCTTATTTTTAAAAAAAGACACCTACCATAATAAACATAGAGAATCAAAAATGACTTTTTTTTTCTAGTTGACTTTATGTTTCAGATTAAAGAAGAGATTACAGCTCAACTAAGTCTTTAAATGTAGTAGCCTGGGAATCTTGTCTCATTTTGTCATGGGAAACTGCACCAGAATACCCAGTGCTTACGTTCTTTATACACAAAAATAACATAAGATCCCAAATTGTTCATGATTTAAGCTGTGAAACTTTGGAAAAAATAATAACTAACTATTGATGCCCATTAAGAATTTAGATGCTTGGAAGTGACAAGCTGCTGTAACAAAGAGGGAATCAGTTTAGAATTGGAAATTGAGGAGACAAGACAATAGTTTATGTTTTGATGGTTGTTGCAGAGAAAGGGTACTTTTTGAATACATGGTGCTACATCAATGGTATATCCATATGTCAAAAAAATTACTATTAGGTTGACATCTTGCAACTATTTTACATAGAAGTAACATACAGTCCGAGCAGGTTATATTTGGGAGCACATATGCATATACATAACATATGTATGTAACAATGATTAGTACAAAAAAAAAAAAAAAGAGGTTATGAGCTTTTTCCGTGCTACCCGGGGACAGGTCCATACAGCGTTGTTCTTGGTTCCCATCGTAACTTAAAAGGGAAACTTAAACAATGTCTGGAGCCCTTAACATCCTGCAGATGAAGGAGGCGGATGTCCTCAAATTTCTTGCTGCATGAACCCACTTGGGTGGCACCAACCTTGACTTTCAGATGGAGCAGTACATCTACAAGAGGAAAAGTGATGGTATCTACATCGTGAATCTGAAGAGGACTTGGGAGAAGCTGTTGCTCACAGCTCAGCTAAAGCCATTGTTGCCATCCAGAACCCTGCTGACATCAGCGCATCTCCTCCAGGAACACTGGCCACCGAGCTGTGCTGAAGTTTGCTCCTGCCACAGGAGCCACTCCAATTGCTGGCCGCTTCACACCTGGGACCTTCACTAACCAGATCCAAGCAGCCTTCAGGGAGCCACGGCTTCTAGTGGTGACTGATCCCAGGGCTGACCACCAGTCCCTCACAAAGGCCTCTTATGTCAACCTGCCCATCATTGCTCTGTGTAACACAGATTCTCCCCTGCGCTATGTGGACATTGCCATCCCATGCAACAACAAGGGAGCTCATTCAGTAGGTCTGATGTGGTGGATGCTGGCCCTGGAATTATTCCGCATGCGAGGTACTATCTCCCGTGAGCACCCGTGAGAGGTTATGCCTGATCTTTACTTCTGCAGAGACCCAGAGGAGATTGAGAAGGAGGAACAGGCTGCTACTGAGAAGGATGTGACCAAGGAGGAATTCAGGGTGAATGGACCGCACCAGCTCCTGAGTTCACTGCTGCTCAGCCTGAGGTGGCCGACTGTTCTGAGGGTCTGCAGGTACCCTCTGTGCCCATCCAGCAGTTCCCCACGGAAGACTGGAGTGCGCAGACAACCACTGAAGACTGGTCAGCAGCTCCCACAGCTTAGGCCACCGAGTGGGTTGGAGCCACCACTGAGCCACCACTGAGTGGTCCTGAGCTGTTCTGCAGACACCTGAGCAAAGGGAAAAAAGGTGGAAGGAAAATAAAGTTCCCAAAAGCTGAAAAAAAAAAAAAAAGAGGTTATGAATTTGAAAGAAAGCAAGGAGGGGTATTTGAGAGGTTTTTTCAGGAAAAAACGGGAAAGAAGAAATAATATAATTATACTATAATCTCAAGAATTAAAGAAAATTAAATGATTAATCCAAAAACCATTCCTCATTCTGTTTTTCTCTTGCTACATAGAGCACCTGAAACTGGGTTACTTATAAAGAAAGAATTTTGGCCCACACTTCTGGAATATAGATATCTATGGAAAAAAATGGCTGCTTCACGCAAGGGCCAAGTAATCCATTTTTATATTGTAGAAAAATGGAAGAGAAAGTATACATGTGTAGAAGAGCAGAAGAGCGTAAACAGAAAATGCAGTCCTGTTTCAGAAAGTTCCCATGGTAACTAACATGGTGTAATAATGGTAGCATCCATGTGTGCGCCTAAAGACAACGTCTCCGTGACACAGTTATCTCTGAAATATCCTACTGCCTCTCAAAATCAAATTACATGATGAGTTCTGGAGAGAACAAACTGAATTCAAACAGTAGCCAGATCTCAATATAAAGGCAACAACTAAAATGTGCAAGAAGACAAAACATAGGAGAAAGAAAGTATCTTCATGAGCTTGAAATTTTCAAAATTTTCTTGAAAAGATAAAAAGTATAAATATGTAAAATAATAAACTCACATGTAGGATTTCTGCAGAATTCAATGTCTCCACTCATAAAATATACTGTCTTGAGAATTTAAAACAATTTCGAGACAGGATCAAATACTTGTAAGACAAATATCTCACCAAGGACTTTCAATGACTTATGTAAAGTTATTCAAAATGCAGCCAGGGATGATGTTGTACACTTTAATCTCAGCATTCAGAGGCAGAATCAGGTGGATCTCTGAGTTTCCGGACAGAATGTTCTACATAGTGAGTCCCATATTAGCTAGGGCTACACAGGAAGATTCTATTTCAAAAATAAATAAACAATCTAGACTAAGCAATAAAAAGAATATGGAGAAATACTGATATAACTACAAATATAAAAATTAATATGGGATGTCAATAGCACCTCATCAAAACATGTTGTATTTCGACAACTCGAGAAAATGAAGACTACTGACAGAAAGCAGATTAGTGGTTTTCTTGGGACAGGGCCAAAGAGAGGCTAGCATCTGAATTATAATAATGTGAGAAGAGACATTTAAAAATAATAAATAGATGTTCTACAGTGATGGTTTCATGGTATGCACACATGTCAAAGTGTAGTTATTGCTAAGCCTTAAATATATACATCAACTGTACCTTAATAATCATATTTCAGGAAATGAAAACTGGCCATGAGAGTCTACAGGGAAAGAGTGTGATAAACAGAAGTACTCACTTGCAAACAAGCCCTTCATTTCATGAAGGAAAAGGATTGACTGACTCATCTGGAGCACCGAACTGGAGAGGAAGGGTGAGGAGTGAAGAGTTCAGGAAGTAATAACTCAGGAGCAGGAGTAGGGTCAAGAGTGTTTAGTCCACGACTCCCGACCACTGATCACAGTGGATTTGAGAACTGCTGGAACCCATGAGAATCGTGTACTACCTGCCCCAGGAACTGGTGTGAGACTGCAGTTTTGACATGCCCATCCCAACATCATCATACTTTGTAAAATCGAGGTGAGTTATACTTGACGTGCAGACTTGCCTTACGGCGCTTGCAAGGCTTTTCGAGGTCACCCATAAATCAATGGCATGAGGGGCTGGCTTGGAAGTTACCAAGCACTGTGATTGATAGAATGGCTCTCTAATGGCATCCACACCATAACCCCTGGGACCTATGCTTCACTTTATTGTTTAGAAAAATGATCTAGGTTTATCCCAGTTTTATCCCCAGTAATACATAGAATGGATGTGGTGGTATATTCCTATAATCCTAGCACTCAGAAGGTTGAGGCAAGAGGACTGAAGTTCAAAGTCACTTTGACTACACAGCCCAAAGTTAGCCTGGGATGTGGAGACCTAACTTGCAAAAAAGCAAAACAGCCAGCAACAATAGAAACAATAACAACAACAACAACCAAACAAACAAACAAACAACAATAACAACAACACATTCTTACTAGCAATGCATTTTCTATGCTGAAGAAATATGGCTTACTGAGTAACCTCTCCATCCTGGTCATCATAGCCTTATATACTATTCTCACATAGAGATAAGCCTGCCTCTGCCTCCTGAGTACTGGGATCAAAGATGTGCTCCACCATCACCTGGCACAAGTTTAGTTTCAAAGCCACTGTTTTTAGGGTGCTTCATTGTGGAGCAATAGATATCCAGGAACTTAGCTTAAAGTTTCTTTTCACAATAAATCCAATTAATTTTAAATTCAGTATGATGAGTCTTCTTTGTAATCTAGAATTCTTATCATTCAGTGAATGTAATTAGCTGACCTGAGACTCCAGTGGCATTTGTACCATGATGTGATGACCACAGAGTCTGGTACACAGCTGTCAAGGAATCACCAGGGAAAGGCAACTGTATCCCCTACTAAGCTTCAGAATCAACCGCCCCACCCTCCACCCCCACCCCCCACCATTGCTACCTACTTAGTGCAGGCATGGGTAAACCACTAGAAAGAACTTAATAAGAACATCCAAAAAGCATGGGGCATTGGTTAGAATACATAGAATAAAAACAATTCATGCTAGCTTGTATAAGGATATCATTTGAAGTATATGTACCCTATAAACTCACCTTCCCAACACACTAAGCTTAATTGACACCATACGTGAACTATTTATTTATTTCATTTTAATCCTCACTTGATTATATGCTTTGCTGGAGGAAATATTATGTTCCTCTCACTCATAACTATGGCCTCAAAACCTACAACTGCATCTAACAAAAAAAAATGGTCACAATAAAATAGATTTTAAATAAATAAGACTTCCAAGGCATACTATATTTCTGAAGAAATTTTATTTGCTACAATCTTTGATGGTATCATACTGAGTTTAAAATATATCTACTTTTTGAGAATTTATAATACAATATAATTCTTTAATAATGGATATTTATGGAAGTATTTTTGTAATCTTTTAAGGACATAGAACAACACTACATCTTTTAAGGGAATTTTTAGCTATTCCAACAGTAAGCTATCTTTTAAGAACTCCCCTGTGCAGTGGCTACTAAAATTTGTTACATTTTTGCAAATAGATTTTGACATTCTGGACAATATAATTGTATTAGAACAACTGACACTATAGAATAATAGCATTTGTGGTTGGCAATGTCTTTTCTTAGCTGGCTGTGTCGAAGTGATGGTGGCTAATGATGTCACCTCTTTTAATCATATGAAATTTAGTACAAGGTCAAGGATGTCAGGTCCCATATTTACAATGAAATTATGGTGTCTTCATTAAAAGGCAAATCCTTCATTTCAGACATGTGAATGGTTCTTAAAATAGAAGACAGGATGGTTAAATGTGAGTGCCAAAGAAAGCCTGATTCAGGAACTCTCCCTGGAACCATTCCCAAAACATTTTCATTTGATTATGGATTGAATGTATTTTTCTCATTCATTTTAAAGTCTTGCTTCCCTGTATGTTGTTCTGAGATAGGCAAACTAACATTGGTAGGCAACCTGGCCTCCAAAAAGTCACGCCACTCCACTTAATTGATCCTTTTCTGTTGACTTATTGGAAGAGTGGATGCTCTCAATCTTGTTCATAGTTGTCAAGGTCACATATGTTCATGCTAACTGTACTTAGTTACTGCTCTACCTCCCAACAAACATAGATTACTATTTCCATAGGCGGACCACAGTCCTCATAGGTATTGAAGGTGAGGGAATACCATGCACAGGGAATTATCTGCTGTGCTCTGGCATACTTTCATTGTCTTTATAGTTTGCTTCTGTTTGTCTTTTGTTGTATTTGTATTACTTTAAATGGTAATAACAGAGCTGAAGGGGTTTGCAACCCCATAGGAAGATCAACAATATCAACCAACCAGACACCCCAGAGCTCCCAGGGACTAAACCACTAACCAAAGAGTACACATGGAGGGACCCATGCCTCCATCTGCATATGTCACTGAGGATGGCCTTATCTGGCATCAGTGGGAGGGGAGGCCCTTGGTCCTGTGGAGACTTGATGCCCCAGTGTAGGGGAATAAGAGGGTGGTAAGTGAGGAGTGGGTGGATGAGGGAGCTCCCTCATAGATAGGGGGTTTGCTGAGGAGAAAACGGAAATGGGGATAACATTTGAAATGTAAATAAATAAAATAACCATTAAAACAAATTTTTCAAAGGTAATAATAATGCTATGTCACAAGCGTCCTTTTACCCATCCTGTGCATTTATCTTTACCCGCTTCTGGTCCCCTTTCCATCTCTCTTAAGTAGGGTGAGGCACAAGCATCATAGCCACCAGGCAGATCAGAAATGTGAAGGGGTAGGTGAATCGACTAAGACAGATTTTTGCTTCAAAATGTCATAATGATACCTCATGCCTTGTATGCTAATTTGAAAAAAAAAAATGAAAATGTCCCTTATGGATCTTCATGCTGAATTAGCTTGAAAATACTTCATTCTCCCTTGTGGTAAACCCATGGGGTAATTCTCTCAGGTTTTCAAAACCTTATTACTTTCCCATTTTTTAAAGTGAATTTTGACTCCTCCGGCAACTCTGCTGACCAGCTCTCTTTGTTTAAAACAGCCCTCAATGGTGCCCCTCACATGGCCTTCTAGTGAGCCAGAAAGCCCAAGTGTGCCAAGTAACATGTGCTCTAGGACTCAGGAGATGTCTAATAAACCTCCATGTCTGAGTCATCACATCGTCTGCCCTGCTCCATGGGATTTGTGTAACAGTTACATCAAGTAGCACTTGTGAAAGTATTCCACAAGCTGCAATGTGTTCTGAAGCTCCAAGGGATAATTATTCTAGCTAAACCTACTTGTCTGCCCTTTACCTACAATTGAGCCTTTGTGTGCGAAAATCCTCTCCTTAACCTGTTGTAATGGATGGGCCTTCCAAAACCAACTGAGTTTCACCTTTCTTCTGAAATCCTCCTTGACCTCTCTCAGCCTGGCTTGCCAACTCTGAACATCCAACTGTGAACTTTAGATCATTTCCTAATTGTTTTCACCCATTTCAAAAGCACTATTCAGTCTTTCATCATTGAATATTGTTACCTGTTGGGTTTACCACCTCCACACTACCGCGTGTCCCATAGAGTCCCACAGGATGAAAGCCAAGGGCCTATTAACATTGATCACTGCTGTCAAGTGTACAACTCACAAGTCTGGGTGGGGGATGCAGGCATGCTTTTTCACATCATTGTGTCTTTTTTGCTTATTTGTTTAGCTTCATTGCCTCTCTGTTTACATTGTAATTTTGTTATTATTTCTGTATGTATGTCTATGTGTGTGTGTGTATGTGTATGGATTGTATGAATGGCATTTATATGTGTATACATGTGCATATGCACATGCATGTGAATATGGGCACACACACAGCCCTATACATATGTGGGAGTCAAAGGCAACCTTAGGTGGTAGTGTTTTCCCCCACCTTTGTGTTTTTCTGCTGCATACGTATAGGCTAGCTGGCCTGTGAGCAGCCGTGACTTCTCCTTCCCTTTACCTTGTAGGAGCACTGAGATTACACACCTTCACACTAAGCATCTGGCTCTTATTCAGGTTCTAGGTATCAGAACTCACATCCTCATCTTTTGTACTCACAGATCCATTTCCCTGGTCCTCCTGTAACTAATCTTCTTCCTCTTCTCTCTCTCTCTTCAAGTCTCTTGGCATGAGATGCTTCATTTGGAAACACATTGATTGATGACTGCAACAATTTAAAGTGTTAATGTAAATTTCATCCTACAATATGCTATTTGAAATCAAACACTTTAAGTGAAAGATTTAACTTTCAATTTTAGACTGTGTGTTCAACAGGAATGTCCTTATTTGGTAAATACAAATAATAACAATTTTTCATATTATGGTTTACTGAACTATTTTTAAAAAACAAATAAATCTTATATGTCAAGGTCTTGTCCAAACTGGGAGCAAATTTGGTTCAAATATTTTTTTTTTGAACATATGCAATTCTCTTTTAATGGAGAATCTGAGGATAATTCTCAGGCCAAATGTTTAGGTTGATAAGGAAGATGTGTAACTTACCCCACCTCACATGTAGGGTCATATAGGACTCCAAATAAAATAATAAATGAAATAACATGGGGCAGCAGATTTTACTGATATTTGATAATTCTTCCTGGACCTTATTTTTTTTACTAATTTAAAAATTATCTGAAAATAAATCTACATGCAGTAGCATCATTAAAAAATAAAAACTCTGAGGCAGGAGAGAGACAGCTCAGTAAAAGCACATACTGCTCATATTTGAGGACCTGAGTCTGAATCTTCAGGGTCACATGATAAGACAGGTATGGCTGTGCATTCCTCTAACTATGGCACCAGGGAAGAGAATCCCAGGAAGAGGAGAATCCCAAGAGCTTAGTAGCCAATCCACTTGGTGGTAACAGATCTTTCTGGCTGAATGGGAGATCCTGTCTCAAGGTAATATAGTGCAGACCTAGAGTTGAAAATGACCTATGCTTTCCTCTAGCCTCTACATATGGACTCATGAAATTGTATAGTTATATGCTCATATGAATACACTCCCCCATATACACATACACAAGTTCACTATAATACCAATCATTTTCTCACAATCTATTTGACAGTAAAGGAAAATGTCTCAATTTTTCTAAACACCTAATCACAAACACATTAACTTTGCCATTAAAAGACTGAAGAGAAGAAAACAACTTATCTATGAAAATGTTATAATGAAATCTACTACTTTGCTTGCTAATTTAAAAATTAAAATTTTAAAAGAATTTAATTGGTATGGTACAGTTTTTCTTCTTAGAGGAATATCTTTTCCTCAGCAAAACAGTATGCAGGGCATATACTATCATGATATTTTTCTACTTGATCCATTCAACATAACCCATTAAGTAGAAGCTTGAAAACAATGCGTTGCCCAAGTTTGCACCATCAGGGCAAAGGTCACTAATGCTTCACAAAACTTCATGTAATTAAACACACCACCATGCCTCTGCCTGCGCTGTAATGATCACAATGTCTCGCAGACATTTTTTAATGAGTTTGCACTTTGCTGTACCCCCTTGTATATTTTCCTCTCCTTGCAGGCACGGGGGATGAAATTGTGATCAACATTATGAAATTGGATCACAATTATGACTTTAATCAAAACAAACCCAGCCTCATGCCATAGGTGTGGAAATCCGTTTGCTCTGCTCTCGTATTGCAGTCCGATTTTGTAATCGGCGCTGTCAGCCAAATACAGGGTGTAAATTATATGGCAAAATGAGAAGGCATGTTCCATCCCATGCCGTTGCCAGGTATGCTTCATATTTAGATATAAACAGTGAGAGAAATTCACATTTCACAACCGTTGAGTCACATCTGCCTCTGTGAACACTTGTTTATTTGTAGTTTCTCATGATTTTTTTACTCAAGATGCCTCTGGTGTGGGGGTCTTTCTTTACATTTAAATTATTACATATGCTTGTTTGATTTATTACCATGAAGTCATTCAACAAAACCCTTCTAATTGATTAAGTCCTTGTCAGCTGCTCATCATGCACTGAGTAAAGAGTGACCTGGCAAGGGAGAGGGCACAAGGCAAGCTCTGATCATGAAAGTGGCTTAGCTCATTCGTCTCATACCCAGGTCGAGGCTCCCTGATCTTACGTCACAACTGTGATTTGTTGGTCCTCGGATGTCAGAACTAAATACTAGGTAACCTAGTTGCCCCACAGAGACCTCTTTCTCAGCACTGTGTCCAAGGAGTGTCTAGGAACCGACCAGAAGCAAACCAAATGTTTCTCTCCTCTATCATGACAGGCAGACTAGAAGACCTTAAGGTGATCTTATGATGACATCTAACTAATAAAAGGACTTCTTGACAATGCCGTGGATTGCTTTTAATTTGTCCCCTAACGCATTAGAACATTTTAAAGAAGACTTTTCCATTTCTGCACGCTGAAAACAACAGAGGTATGAAGGAAATTTGCCATGCGGAGGACCCTGGCCATTTTCATTACACTGCCGTTGTTTTTCACACTAGCTTACTCTCTACAGTTTTGAAAAAGAAGTTCCATGTGATTAAGAGAGAAAATATCCATAAAATATGTTTGGCGTTTTCATTCAGAGCAGCTAACTGACCCTCTGAGCTCCATGACGGAGACACCCAAAGGCAGTACTGTCAAAGACTAGAATTTTTATGTGAAATTTTCTCCTGTTTTATTCTCCAGCTCCTTTCTAGTCTAGAAAATACATCTATTAATATACAATCACTTAAATTGCCTTCTTAGTTTAATAATAATCACAAATTAATGGTGTGTAGTCACATGTCCATTTACTTGGGGGAAAATAACCATATGCTTCAATAAACTAAAACTTCTATTTCCACAAACTAATTAAAAGGCCTTGTGGCACAGTAATCAGAAAAACAGGTGTTTCATTTAGTTTCTCTCCCTTCAAGGTTGAATAGCTGCAATTCAGACTTCCCCACAATTCCTTTAAAGTCAAAGAAAAGTCACACAGCCCTACTTGGCCTATCAGATGACAATGTCCTTCTGTTCCACCCCAGAATTTTGATGGAATATAAATCATAGAAAGCATACTGTTTTTATAGGACAATATGTTAAATTATGAGTGTTATTTTTCACAGCAGTTTTTAGCTCCCCCCCCCGAAGAAAAATGATCCCAAACGTGTTTGCCTTTCTCCTTGATAAACTGAGAATATGAGTATATATAAATATATCCATATATTGAATCTTCAAAGAGACATGACTCTCTATAAGAGATATGGTCCATTCTTAACCCAAAAATAACCATCTTATCAAAACCACATCTCTAAGACCTGATTCTGAGTTCAGGGTGCATTACACACTTTATAATGCACACAGTAACTTTTGGAAGGCTTCAGCCTTACTCCTGCCGTTAATTATTTAGACTCTGACATATTGCAATAAAACATTTCATCAAGCACTCCAGTCCAGGGAACGATAGACATCAACACTGTATTGGTAATGCAAAATAAATGGATCGGGGTTGAAAATAATGAGTTTGGTGGATTACATCTGTCACTGTGAATTATTATTGTTGAACATAATAGGGCAGAGCACTACAAAAATAAAGCTTGTCTTCTCTAGTTAAAGGTGAGACAACTACCTCTAATGAGATACAGAAATTCAAGTGTGAGTTATTAATTATGTACACAAAAGGTTTATCGGCTTGCCCAATCTTACATTTTTGTATGTATATAACGATAGAACAGAAAGTCCCCATTGCTAAAGCTGGTGATAGTTCATAGCAGGCCCTTGCCAGAAACTGGAGAAGACATTCCGTTTGGCCATATTCGACCGTGCAAGGGAAAACAAAAATGAATGTGTGGCGAGGCATCAGCCCCAGCAGGCCAATTTGGCTCTGATCTTTCCACCAGCTTGCTCTGTTATACATGTTCCATTTGTAAGAGCATTGCCTTTACCAAACCATCTTGAGATTCAACATTGTATTTCATATAGTTTTTATTCTCTATATAATAGACTTTTAATTGGCTGAATTTGGTGTCTTGTTCATTCTATATCTAAACAGCTTGAGGGGACTTCTGTGAAAAAATAATCCAAGTTTCCTCTCAGTAAAACCCTCATTAGTGGAAAGAAGTCAATGTCTATTATTGAGGAGAATACTTGAGGCAATACTTGATTTCACCAGCCCATGTGGCCTCCTCAGAACAGAGAGAAACACAAACCACGCTACCTGAAAACAAATTCTTTTGCAAAGTTGTGATCAGAAAACTCTATATGCTTGACCAACTATTATACTTTAGTGTATAGGTATCAGTTCTTCATTACTACTTTACTGAGCACATAATATTCCATAACAAACTCATCATTGGATAAGCATAGTTGTTGCTGTACTGTTGAATTATTTCTAGGATTTTTAAATGTGGTTTTTATGTATTTGTGGAAATATATGCTTCATGCATGTGAGTATCCCTGGAAGTCAAAAAGATAATTAGATTCTACCTACAGGTGGAATTGCAGGCAGTTGTGAGCCTTCAGTACTGGAGCTAAGAACCAAAAAGGGTTTTCCTGAAGAGTAGTATGGGACTGTTAACGGGGGAGACCACCTCCTCTTTAATAATTTTTATTACTTCAGGGTTGTTAAATAACTCCAAAATATGAATCTTTTATGTGCCTCTTTGTGTATATATCTAAGCATTTTACTACCCTGTGAGACCAAGATAAGTTTGCAAATTTGAATAAGAAAATAAAATTGGTGCCAGGCAGTGGTGGCACACATCTTTGATCCCAGCACTTGGGAGGCAGAGGCAGGCATATTTCTTAGTTCCAGGCCAGCCTGGTCTACAAAGTGAGTTCCAGGACAGCCAGGGCTATACAGAGTAACCCTGTCTCAAAAAAAAAAAAAAAAAAAAAAAAAAAAAAAAAAAAAAAAAAGGAAAAAAGGAAAGGAAGAAAGGAAGGAAGAAAATATAATTGGTAACAGCTCCCTGATATGAAGAGTTCCTAAGGAGCTGAGGCTGGAGAGATGGCTCAGTGGTTAAGCACACTGGCTGTTCTTCCAGAGGTCCTGAGTTCAATTCCCAGCAACCACATGGTGACTCACAGCCATCTGTAATGTGATCCAATGCCCTCTTCTGGCCTGCAGACATACATACAGGCAGAATGCTATATACATAATACATAAGTAAATCTTAAAAAACAAAACCAAAAAAAAAAAAAAAAAAAAAAAAGGTTTTCACAATGAAGAATGCCTAATATGTTTCTGAGGCACAATTTTGGCTCCATGAACCTACATGGATGGATATTTGACAGTAATGAAAAGAAAAATGGTCCTGTCGAAAGCTTAGGAGGAGACCAAAGATACTTTGAGGACTGTATGAGCTGTGAATAACCAGCTCTGTGAGAGCTATCACAAGGGTGAAAATGTTTCTCTGTATTCTTTAAAATAAAAAATAATCATGGAGCTGTTCAGTGGATTAAGACACTTGCAACAATAACTAAATTACCTGAGTTCAGACTTCAGAATCCACGTAGTAGAAAGACAGAGCCGACTACTGAAAGTTATCCTCTTATCTCCATGTATGTACCAAGACACATGCACATACATGTGCACACACATACCCAACCACATAGATAGGCAAAATATACAAATGCAAAAATTAAGAAGTAAGCATGGAGAAGTAAGGCCAAGGAAGTCAGAAATACGTGCTTCTTAAAAGGAAATCTAAGATAACGAGACTCGCATTGCATACGTATACTCTGAGAATACAGTTTCTCTCTCTTTCTGCGTCTCATGTAAGAACTATGAAGCACGGGAGTCAGAATGAAGCTCAATGTCATCCCTTTGGATCAACTTGAGAAATCAAGCATGGAGAAAATGTTCCTGCTGAGTGATACAAAGCAAGACTATTGATAGGTGAGAAAAGCTTGCTGGAAGGAATTTGGATGCTGCTGCTCTCAGGGGCATGGAAGTCCTTCACAGCTTCAAGCTTTCCTGCTTTGCTGGGATGATGGCAATGCATGGGGAATTCTTTTCAAATCTTCAAGAAATATATAGCTTTTGTACACTAGCAAATACTGTACAAGGCCACTGTAGAGAAATAACCTCAATTGTACTCATGGTTTCTATTGTTTCTAGATTGTGATCATAGATAAGTATACATTTACATTAATACTGCTTATATTAGGCTATCTATAAATATATAGCCTTGTTTTCTAATCAGTCTCACAGGTGGCATTCCTCAGCTAAAGATACTGCTGGGCGATGATAGCCTTGTACCGTGGAGACATATGAGAGAAAAACAATGGCTGGAAACAAGTTATTGATGAATTAGAACCTATATTTATATAGACATTATTTTACTTATTAATTTTTTCAAGATATACCTTCCTATTGCAAAATGGAAATAATAAAATATTGACCAGGAATATTAATCCAATATTAAAATATGATAAGTCCCCAGAACCAAAACCAAGCCAACTCTTCATGTCATTCAATAACATGGCTGCAAGTCCCTTGTTAGAACTAATTTCACTATGCTTTATATTCCCATAGAGCAAAGGAAAATTAAAGTTCTTGTAGACAGAAGGAAGTCATAGAATCTGAGTCTTCTTGGGCTAACCTTGACTTATTTTGGTTCAAGGAAAGAAAATGTTTTCTAAAACCATTCATTCTTTCTTTGCCTTGCTATGGTTTTAGTTATCAAGTGAAACCAGGATCACAGCCTTTGTCCAAGTTAAGATGTTTAAAAGAAAGTACTTATAATGTATCCACCTCTTCCCATTGCTTCTCTTTCTTTGTCTTTCTGTCTCTTTGTCTCTATGTCTTTGTCTCTGTGTCTCTGTGTCTCTCTGTCTCTTTGTCTCTGTCTCTTAGTCTCTGTCTCTCTATAAACACACACACACACACACAGTTTAAAGCTTTATACCTCGGTAAATTTGACTGCAGGGTTATCAAAGTGGTTTGCCAGTAAGAATCACCTAGCAGAAGGAAAGAATCGATTCCCACAGTTTATCCTCTGACCTCCAGATGTATATAATAGAACATGGGCCAACAGGCATACACATACCAGATGCATGTATGTAGACTTAACCACTTATGCACATACAAATATGCATTCAGGCCCATAAACATACATTAAATAAACACTAAGTATATAAATAAAAATTTCAAAATTGCAATAGCACAGTTTATATAAATATTGAATATCCACATATATGTAATAAGGTACAACATGGTAAATGATACAACAAAGTCAAGAAATCTTAAAAGTGATTCCTTAATACGTTCTAAGACAGATGTAAGATAATCATAAGATAGCACCCTTCTTGATATAGTCTCACAACTATTTTTAAATCTTTAATGACACAATAAATATCAATATCTTTTTAGAAACAAATCCAAAATTTAGTAGATTTTTTCCTAACTCAAAAGAAACATCCATTTTCAAAATAGCCTGTTCCATGCTCCCATTACTATAAAATGACATCAAGATGTCTCAACCCTTCTGTGCATCTTTGTCAAGACTGGTAATATTTATCTTCCATCCTGTGACCCTCATATCACAGAAATGGTCACAGGGATCAATGTTCAGGCATCATCGTGGCAGTAGGATCTAGTTTTCTTCTTTATGTTTTCCTTTACTTGTTTCTCAAAAAACAACAACAACAAAAAAATTAACTGTTTTTCTTTTGGGTTTTATTGGGAGTTACTTCATGAGGCCTGACCATATCATATACTTTTATGAATAAAATAAATCAAGGGTCTAGAGAGATAGATCAGTAGTTAAGAGCTCAGAAGGCACTTTAAAGAGACTAGAGTTCTGTTCTCACATAGTATTGCTCTCAAGCACCAGTAACTCCAGCTCTGGGAGACATAACATCCGTTCCTAGACTCTTCAGGTACTTACATTGATGTGCATGTGTACATACACATATTTACACACATACACACACACACACAAACACACACACATACACACACATACACACACAAATAAATAGTTAAAACACTTTTAAAGTACATTCTTTCTAAGAATAATCAAATAAGTATCATTTACCTAGAAAGTTCTAGAAAATGAATTAAGATGTGCATTTCACCCTTCCGGTCTGGGTCCAAGCACTGAGCAGATCCCTGGCAGCAGCTCTGCCCTCAATCTCAAAGAACCCAGAGGAAGCAGGGCTCCCAGGAGCTCTAACCCAGGCAGTATCTTAGATAAGCAAACAGCAATGCCTGCCCCAAACAGGGAGTAACTGGGACCCACTAAGACCCAGGAAGTCACTCCTGGCCAAGAGCACTGGTACTTTCCTGTCTGCCCCTGAGCACTGAGCAGATTTGGGGCCCCAGCTCTTAGTAGTAACACCCACTCCACACAGTTCTGATACAACCAACATAATAGGAAAGACAGGCTCCAGTCGGACACAGGGAGTACAGATAGCACTAAGAAGATCCAGATGACAAAAGGCAAGTGCAAGAACATAAGCATCAGCAACCGAGGGTACTTGGCATCAGTAGAACTTAGTTCTCCCACACAAGAAAGTCCTGAATTCACCATAGTACTAAGAAAGCAAGACTCAGATTTAAAATCACTTCTAATGATGATGATAGAGGACTTTAAGAAGTATATAAATAACACTCTCAAGGAATTTGAGGAGAACACAGGTAAACAGGTAGAAGCCCTTAAAGAGGAAACAAACAAACAAAAAAAAATCCCTTAAATAATTACAAGAGAACACAACCAAACAGGTGAAGGAATTGAACAAAATTATCCAGGACATAAAAATGGAAGTAGAAGCAATAAAGAAATCACAAAGGGACACTACCCTGGAGATAGAAAACCTAGGGAAAAAAATCAGGAGTTATAGACACAAGCATCACCAACAGAATACAAGAGATAAAAGAGAGAATCTAGGGTGCAGAAGATACCATTGAAAATATTGACACAACTGTCAAAGAAAATGCAAAATGCAAAAAGTTCTTAACACAAAATATCCAGGAAATCCAGGACACAATGAGGAGACCAAACCTAAGGATAATAGGTATAGATGAGAGTGAAGATTCCCAACTTAAAGGGCCAACAAATATCTTCAACAAAATTATAGAAGAAAACTTCCCTAATCTAAAGAAAGAGATGCCCATAATCATACAAGAAGCCTATAGACTGCCAAATAAACTAGACCAGAAAAGAAATACTTCCCGTCACATAATAATCAAAACACCAAATGCACAAAAAAAAAAGAGAAAGAATATTAAATGCAGTAAGGGAAAAAGGCCAAGTAACATATAAAGGCAGACCTATCAGAATTACACTAGACTTCTCACCAGATACTATAAAAGGTAGAAGATGCTGGACAGATGTCATTCAGACCCTAAGAGAACACAAATGCCAGCCCAGGCTACTGTACACAGCAAAAGTCACAATTACCATAGATGGAAAAACCAAGATATTCCACAACAAAACCAAATTTACACAATATCTTTCCACAAACACATCATTACAAAAGATAATAGCAGGAAAGCTCCAATACAAGGAGAGAAATAATACCCTAGAAAGAGAAAGAGAGTAATTCTCTTCCAACAAATCCAAAAGAAGATACCCACACAAAGATAATTTCACCTCTAATAACAAAAATAACAGCAAGCATCAATCACTGCTCCTTAATATCTCTTAATATCAATGGACTCAATTCCCCAATTAAAAGACATAGGATAATGGACTGGATATATAAACAGGACCCAGCATTTTGCTGCATACAGGAAACCCACCTCAGTGACAAAGACAGACTCTAACTTAGAGTAAAAGGCTGGAAAACAATTTTTCAAGCAAATGGTCCTAAGAAAAAATCTGGAATAGCCATGCTAAAATCTCCAGCCCGAGAACATAAAGAGAGGGACTCATGGCTCAACCTATATAAGTAATTGAGGGTGGCCTTGCCAGGCATCAGTGGAAGTGGATGGCCTTGGTACCTGAAAGTTTGGATTCCCTAGTGTTGGGGAATTTCAAGAGCAAGGAAGCAGGAATGAGAGGATACTGGGAGCACACCCTCATAGTAATTGGAGGAGGAGGGATGGGGTAAGCCATTAGGCATCTGTGGAAGTGGAGGGCCTTGGTGCCTGAAAGTTTGGATTCTCTGGTGTTGGGAAATTTGAGAGCAGGGAGGCAGGAATGGAAGGACAGTGGGAGAACACCCTCATAGAAACTCTCAGAATTATATGGATTAGACATGACAGAGGCAAGGCCACCAGAACACTAGATTCCAGAATTCAAACAAAAAATTATCTCGATACTAAAATTTGTTTTGAGAATTGTATATTGCCAAATAAATAGCCTTGGTGTATCTACTCATCAAGCAAGCTGAACAGACCTACTGGAACCTCTAATGTCCTGGAATTCCAGCTGGATGCAGTGAAGACACAGCATGAGAGGCTTATCAATTTACTCTTCTCCCTCCGCGCCCCTCTTCTAATATCTCAATGCCCATAATCAGCTTGAAGAAGTTAATGAAGGGGATTGAGGTGGTTAATATTGGGCTGTCTTTCTAGGAAAAAGTATGGTTTTGTTGGAACAGGGAGGATTAGCTAGGATTTATTGCATAGCCATAACCTATTGGTAGAAATAAGTGTAATTGTTATTAAGATAAAGTTATAATTTCTTAAATGGTACAAAATTTACTTTGATTTCAAATTTAAGGTTTTCATTGGTATGAGTTTCTTATTGATATAAAAGTGAGATTAACATTGTTAGTCTCATAGGCATTGTGCCTATATAACACATTTAGGAATACAAGGCTTAGACCCAGTCCTTCTTTAACTTGTTTAACTAATTTGAGTTGGGTAGCCTGTGAGTTAAGGGCCTATAGCAAATTCATGGCTTGAGTTTATTGTTAGGGTATTTTCTATATTTTATTTAGAAATAGCTGAGAGGAGTTAAAAAGCAACAGTCCAGATTACCTTACATAGATAGGTGGTTTTCGAAACATCAGAAGTCCACAGAATTGACGTTACAAACATTTCTATATTAATGTTCATTTTGATTAGAGACCTGTTTGCTCCTGACAGCTTCTTGGATTCTAAGAAGAAATTGAGCATCTTTGGAGTTACTCCAGTTGTGGTGAGACAGCCACTAGGCAAGAATTGCCTCTTTCCATCTACAGACAAATTACTGTCCAGAAAAGAACACACTTGCAGAATAGTTGACTAATTATATCTGCCAAGACAGATTTATCAGCCCTTAATAATTCTGTATCACTAGATCTGTCAGATGATCCTGGGCCAGAAGGCTGAAGATCAGATGCTCCAACATTTTGTAGTATAGGGACTGTCCAGGTGTTCAGTAGTCTCTATAAATTGGCTAAGTTTTAGAAGCTATGCTCTGTGCTTCCCATAATTTCAGTTAACTCAGTCATTCTGGATTTCTGACGGACCTGAAGACTTATATTCTCATAGCCAATCCTGGCTATTTACTTTGAGAGAAAAGATTTGAGAGGATGGTTTTCAGCTGACATTCATCCTAAAGCCAAGGGAAAAAGCCAGGTTCAGAACTAAGTGTTTTAGTTAGGAGAGATGACAGAGGTTCTGATTAGTCAACAAAATGATGAACTGAGTATTTGGTTTATCTTGCACCTTACTGACACAAATTGGTATAGTTATGCTCTAATTGTATTTTGAGAGAAAAGTTTTATTTTAACAGGAAGGGTGATAGGTAGAAAGAGCTAAGTTGGGAGGAGTAAGGAGAGGAAGAGGAGGAGTAAGGAGAGGAGGAGGAGGAGAAGGAAAGGAGGAGCTAGGTCATGAGAGAGAGTAAGGGGGGAGGGACATGGAGGGGGATGTTCACATGTGTCCACCAGTCAAAGATAATTGATATATCTAGGTTGGGTATTGGGTTACACTTCTGATTGATATTGAGCATTAGCAAACTTATAAATCCTTTGGTTAATATTTTAAAAAATGTATAAAAGCAAAAAAGAGAAGGGGACATGAGATAGGGGTTTTCTTGGGAGGGGAAATGAGGAAAGAGAATGGCATCTGAAATGTAAATAAAATATCCAATAAAAAATAAATTTAAAAAAATGTGCATTTCATAGTCCTATATGATCCACTTCTGTGATCTAGCATAAGGATGCACAGTTTAACATAGACTGGGAAGAGAAGCCAGCAGGACAACTGACCCAGCACTAAGGAACTAAGTGTAGAAAATGGCTTAAAGAGTATAGGGGAGATTTTTGACTAAGTCTCAAGTAGGTAGGATTTCAGAGACAGCCTTACTGACCTAGGCAACTGACAGCATGAAGAAGATGAGGTGAGGAGCTCACAGAACCTAGGAGAGAGGAAATATGACTCAGAATAGTAAAAAAATTAGAAAACAGGCATAGGCCCTGGTGTCATCAAGTTTCCGAGCTGCTGAGTGATACAAACCAGTGACAAGTGTGTGAAGGGTGACAAACACCCTCAGCAAAGAAGCAATATGTGCTTACAGGGAATATAACAAGGTCCTCTGTTCCACCCTAGGTTCATGGGGAAAAAAAAGTCACTAAATTAACGTTAAGAATTGTTGGTTTTAAGAAGAGAGAACAGAAAAAATACTCAGGCTGAAGTATAGGACATTATGACAAGATTATAGATGACCCACGTTGTCATGTCAGAATCAGGGAGGTAAGAGATGTATCAGACACCCTCAAAAATATCACTCCTTCCCTTTTGACTTAAATTTGTGACCCAGTCATGGGCTCATAATTCCTGATTTTAGGCTGAACTCTCTCTCACCTCTGTGTTCTTCCAAGACAGACTCTAGCCAGGTTGTCCTACATTTATCTGAAGCTTCTTCACTCATGTAACTTGAAAACAAGGTGATAAATAACATCTCTATTTGTTATTTAGAAATCTGTAGGACTCAAATATGTGGTATCTCCAGTCTCCCCTGAGTTCCCAAGTCATATACAGCTCATCACTAATTAGTTGCTCTTTCCATATGTTTCATTATATATGTTCTGTCTCCCTCTCATTATGCCAAATTATAAATTACTTGCTGATATGCCATTTTCTTATTTATAGAGCATGTCTCTATGGGATCTAAATATTTGTTGAACTCACAACCTCGGCATCATTCTCACCCACACACACTGTTCTGTAAGTACTTAGCCACTGGAGCGTCCATATTTGTTACTTGAAATTCAAGTCAAAGGAAAATAAAAACATCACACTTTCCATCGTTTACTACAAAGAATTTATATATCTTTGACATCAATAGAGGAGGCATTAGTCCTATTTATTTCAACAATTCTTAGAAAAAAACAAATAATTTTTATGGTCAATATGCTTAAGTTATATGATCACTTGATGTTCTTCATTGAATACACTTTTCTTTTGAATATTGTTTCTTGAATAATGCATTTTTCTGATCTTCTTCCTCAAAACATGGAAACAGAACAAGAAGAATCCTTAGGTACAAGGCTGAGCCTCCATATTACCTAGTAGTAACATGAAGTATAAATGAGTTGTCATCTTATTAGATTTAGAGAGAATGTGCTATTGGGTTGTTAGAGATGGGTCTAATCTAAGTCATTTCTCAATTATAGGGCAGGTGAATCCTCTCAGAATTCTGCCATTTAACAGAGCACATGTTTCAATATTAATTTAATGATATATAACAGTAATTACCTCTTTAGCTTTTCCTATCTAGACTTGAGCCAGTAAGTACATTAAATTTGCTACGAATATGATCTGCTCAGTGTATGACTAAGGGCAAGAGAAATGAAAAGGGCCGTGCTTTTCTGGATAGTTTTATCCTTAATCTGATGAGGTCAGGAGTTGGCCATTAGGAACACACTGTATCCTCTAACAGAAAAGCTGTAACCTAGACTAACACGTGACATTTATGTAGAAGTGTGCACTTAACAAAGGGTTTTCAAACGAACATTGTTTCACCCCATTAACTCAGTAACAGGCCAAGTAACCTCCTTGCTGTGTTCATCTCTGAGACCTTGTGATCTTAAAATAAGCGAAAGAGATTTCATGAGCCTGACAAGTGAAAACGACAAGATTGATCTCCTGACACATCCACGAACACATCATTTGCCTGGGTTGTCTAGCCAAATAATATGGTTAGGTCATTCCAGTCAACTATCCCATAAAATAAAAAAGTATGTTGTCGCCAAGCACGGTGGCACACACCTATGACCCTAGTACTGAAGAGGCCCAGAGTAAGACTGAACTTGAGGCCATCACAGGAGCTTCATAAGAACTGATCTGAAACATTAAGAAGAAAGGAAAGAAAGAAGAAAGTGAGGAAGGAAGGAAGGAAGGAAGGAAGGAAGGAAGGAAGGAAGGAAGGAAAGAAGGAAGGAAGGAAGGAAAAGAAGGGAGACAGAGGAAGGGAGGAAGGGAAAGAGAAGAGATAGAGAGGCAGAGAAAGACAGAGAGACAAAAGAAATGTTGCTAGATAAATGAATACCTTTTGCTTGTTTATTTTTTTATTAATGAAGAATGAATAGCACCATTTTTGGACTCTGAAGCTCCACTCAGAGATTTAGCATGCACTGAAAAAAATGTTTATTGTGTTTATGTTCTAAGTATAGCACCTTGCAGAACCTATTCTGTCGGGAATAACAGGAGGTCTAATCTCCATTCCACCTTCACCCTTCAGTCACAGTACACAGGTGGAGGGTGTGATTCAGGCCCTAGAGAGATTTACATACTAATAAGGTACCTGAAGGCCAGAGGCTGGAGCCAATTAAACATTCCTCCCCGGCCCCTCTCCCCTCTTTCCCTCCCTATTTAACTCAGGCCCACCCTGGGTTTTATCCAGATCCATCCACCATCTGCCATGTCAATAAACGGGTTTTGGAAACCCAAGGATTTCCTCGTGTGTTGGGGCTGCGCCGTGAGGAACCATGGAGAGGCTTTTAGTTAATGAGCAGCCAGGGCCCAACTTCCAGCTGTAGGAACCCAGAGCGTTCCCAGCCGACTGCCCACAGCATGGTGGGAGGAACCCCGGGATCCCCAGCCTTATTTTTTCCTACACTATTCCAACCATCAAGCTAACCTGCATGGCAGGCAGAATCAATCTCTGTCTCCTCTTGCATCATCAAACTGCAGGTTTTAGAAGATGTTAGGCCATTTAGACATTGTACTATAACAGTATAGAGGACAGAAATTCCTTGGTGGTGAAATCTTTTTTGGAAAAAACGTATT
The DNA here is from genome assembly GCF_011762505.2 of Arvicanthis niloticus. NCBI lineage: Eukaryota > Metazoa > Chordata > Mammalia > Rodentia > Muridae > Arvicanthis > Arvicanthis niloticus. Next base: position 58,002,074 of record NC_047665.1, on the reverse strand, counting down.
TTCACTCCATCGGGAAAAGAAACTATTTGGCAGAAAAAAATGGCAGCTTCAGTATTCAGGTTATCAGAAGTGATAGCTCATACATGTTAGGGAGACTAACGCAGGAGCACCACAACTTCAATGCCATATGGATGACACCAAGATCCTGTTTCAAAAGAGAAAAACGCTCAAGTAAAATACTCATACTACAAAAGCATCCTTTCAGATAACAGCTCTACACTACTGATGTAAACAAACAAAGAAAATTGCGGCTTCCACAACTGGCTTCAAAAGTTCAGTCCTACCTTCAGCTTCAGTCTTCTGGAAACGTTATCAATTAAATCCAGGGAATATAAGTAAAGCTAAAGATATGTGGGACACTGGAGCTATTAACACATGGGGGGAGGGGAGAGACAGACAGAGACAGAGAGGAGAGAGAGAGAGAGAGAGAGAGAGAGAGAGAGAGAGAGAGAGAGAGAGAGAGAGAGAACAGACAGAGAACTAAACACATTAAGCCCCCATGGTACCTGGGCACTCATCAGGTGCACTGGGCCCCTCCCCTGGGTGTGGAGCTCTAGTTTGATTCCTTCCCCAGGCATCTCTTTATCTCTCACTCATCTTTCACCAGTGCCTGTCAGTGGAATACAGCCATTCCAGATAGAGAAAACAATTCTTAACAGAATTAGGGAAATGAAAAAAGTTTTTGGTCATGGAAATCCCCACTGTTTTAAACTGATATTTTATTCATGTTTGGAAAATAGTGCTTGTGGCTGTTTCTGCCTTCATCTGTTTTGGCATTTCCTGTTTTCATTCAGAAACCGAGTGTATTACAAACAAGGAGAAGCTTGTCCCAACTCCAGATCTGTATGCCAAAAGAGTTCCACCAACTAACCAAATGGCTGTCAGGTCATATAATCAAGCTCAGAACTTTCAACACAACTAGAGAGAAAGCCTGCTAGAGAAATCCAAGTCCTTTCCACACTGGCTAGTTGAATTTGTAGGGCATGTAAAAGGCAGAAACCTGTGGTCCAGGAAAAGGCTTTGATGATTACATCATAAAAGAGAGAACTGCCTTCTGACCACCTACATCCAGCTTCTCTTCCCATTTCTTTCCCATTGGCCTTGAAACTTGAGGAAATGTTGGTCACGGTTGACTGAGTGGAATCTGAAATTCACTGTAGCCCTTAGACTCTATAACTCTCTAACAACAATAATCACAGAACTAAAGAACTTTCAAAACAGATGAAAACACTTTCTGAGGTCATGGATGGTTGTAGAAGTTGGATCTTCAATTCTATTGCATTGATCTACCTGCCTGTCTCTGTACAAATACCACACAGTTTTTATCACTACTGCTTTGTAGCACAGCTTCATGTCAGGGATGGAGATTCCCGCAGAAGTTCTTTTATTGTTGAAAATAGTTTTTGCTATCCTGGGTGTTTCGTTGTATTCCAAATGAATTTGAGACTTGCTTTTTCTAAGTCTCTGGGCTTCTTAATCCAGGGTAGTTCTTTTCCCACTGTGACAGCTGATGACGCTGTTGTAGTTGCCTAACCATGTGATACCCAGCATCGAAGCATCAATGGGATAAAAATGAACTTCACTCAATATGAGATTCATTTGGGCTTTGCTTATAAACAAATTTACAAATTGCATGTAGGTAACCTGGGTTATGGACTGGACAAGTTTTCAGAAAGAATGCTGTGAGCCACAAGCAGGAGTTTAGATCAGAGCCAGGAAATATGACCCATTGAACTGTTAATCATAAGGAAATATCAAATCAAAGAACAAGATCTATACCTACAATAAGAAAGGGGCTGGATGAGACACTGATAAGTTTGCGGTGTTCTTAACACAATTGAGAACTAAACCCTCAAGTGATGAGAATTGGTGCAAGCAGTTTAAAGGAAATAGAGTGTTTCATAATTATTTCTGCCTTTTGACAAAGGAGAATATCAAATATACATTTCCCAAAACTGATATGTAAATAAATACATTTAATTTTCAAGGAATGCTACCAAATACTACTAACCATCTCCACATGTGTATTTTATGTTAATAACTTACCCTCCAATGTCTTTCTTTTTTTTTAATTAAAAAAAAAGAGTACATTACTATTATCTTTCTTTTTTTTAACTTTCTCAAGTCCAAGTTAAGATACATGGTTAAGAAACATGGATCCCAAGTAAAGACTGAGCAATATTAAATAGCTACCCAACAGTCTACTGAAGTGCATTGCTGCTTTAATCCCCAGGAGTACAAAGCAAGAAAAAGTCAACATTCACTTTATCTGCCAAGAATTGAATAATTTATCAATGATCTAAAACCCAAGATTTTCACTCTTGTATTGTTTTTAACCAGCCATTTTTTATTGGTTATTCTCATAGATAAATGCAAACTCAGATTAATTTGAGCTCAAGCACACACACACACACAAAAGAAGTGCTAAAAGGATCTAGTGATTTAGAATCTAGACAGAAACTCTTCCTTCAGAATGATCCACACAGATATTCCATTACCAGTCATGGCTTTTGAAAATTTGACTGAAACACAGGAATACTCAGAATAAATTTTCTGAGCATGTCACAAATTATAACAAACTGGGGGAGAGGATATAGAGAGCCAAGGGGAGATCCTGCCAAGGTCTCCAACTGCAGAGGGGCCTTCGCTTCCCCCATAGATTTGAAGCATAGGTATAGGGAAACACCTGCGGTAGGTCACTCAAGCTTCAATCTGACTTTCTCTTCAACTGTTCTTCAAGACTTCAAACTTCTCTGGACACCAAGAGTGTGAATGTCACTGATCCCTCCAGCCACATCTTGAATGATACCATCCACCCTCCTACTAGCACAGCCTGATCTTCCATTAAGCTGAATAAAATTGTTCTTCTACCTTTAATGTTGGCAAAGTTAATTAATTCATATTAATAAAAAATGCCTTGGCAAACCCAGATGCAAACCCTTTCATTGATGCAATCAACTACTTTCCTCCAGATAATTGCCCGCTCAGGCTGAGAAATTGAAAGCATGCCAGGCTAAAATGCTTTTAAAGACTTCAATCAACATTCTCTCCCAAAAATGGAGAAATAAAAAGCCCGAGGGCAGATCACGGACCACACTCCACTCTTAACATTACCCAGCAACACATATTTATCTTACCAGCACTTGACTTCCAAATTTGACCCCCGGTTGGCCTCTAAATTGGTAGAGGGAAAGGAAAGGGCAATGCCTGTATAGTCCAGGGAAAACAGAAACAAACTGTCTTATTAAATTACTTATATTTCTAAGCAAGCTTAAAATAACACAGGACCACCATCCTCCAGTCTTGAGATTTGAAGTTTATTTTCAGATAGAATGTTGTCATTTCTTATTTATTTCTTTGGCTCTTCATACAGTTAAAAAAAAATGAATAAAGGTGTTACTCTCTCTTTTATCTTCTTATAAAATCTTGTGTTGAAACAAATATATAAAGTTTCCAAAAAAATAAATCAACAACGGTTTTCTCTTAAGCAGCAGTATCAACAGTTTCTAGTAACTCAAAGAACAGTTATGAGTTACTTTTCAAAAGCAAAAAATTAAAACTTTCTTCAAAGTAAACTTTGAAATACTAGGATTTTATGCTACCGATGGAAGTATGGAGAGGTGAAGACACTATGAGATTTTGGCTTTTGCCTGAAATAACTTTTATGGCTTGAATATGAACTAACAGCCCATTTATTATTGAGCACTTGACCAGCTGCTCGTGGTTTTTGGTTATTGTTTTGTTGTTCTCTTGATTCTTGTTTGGTTTGTGGGTTTTTTTGGGGTTTTTTTGTTTGTTTTTTTTTTTGTTTGTTTGTTTTTGGGATTTTTTTTTGTTTTGTTTTTTTGGTTTTTTGGTTTTTTGTTTTTTGGGTTTTTTTAGTGGAGGAAGATTCTAGAAACTAAGAAATTAGATTTATCTGATGGAAGTAGGTCAAGGGCAGTGAGCAGGTCTTAAGCTCTTATCTTCTTGGCCACTGTCTATCATACTGTGTACTTCCTGTTAACAACAAGATGAAGCACTGTCCTGTAGCCCACTCTCCTGATCTATGGTGTTCAATTTGAGCATATGAATCCAAACATCCACAGACTGAACTCTCTTTCTGCTTTAATGTTGCTTCTATGAAATACTTGAACATAGGGATGATACAGCTAGCTAATAAAAAAGCTTCATCCTCTAGGAGTACTGCTTCCCCATGGCCTACTGAGTTTGATCATCTAGTTGAACTTGATTAATCAGTTAATCATGAGACAAAATATGGAGATTGACTAATTTGTACATTTCAAAAAATATAGCTTTAAATACGGCTTTAGTTCGTTTTCTCTTTCTAGTTAATATTTTTACTATTAGAAGAATAACGTCAAAACTACATCATACCGGTCTCTTTATACTCTCCTGTCCTAAGGACACCTGTCATAATAAGGAGCATATTTAATGAAATTAGTTGTGTATTCAAGAACTAAATTCCATTAAAAAGATCCAAGAGAAATGAACATTAAAACAAGTATTGGTTTTTAAATGTCATAAAAGATATCCTACCAAACATAGAGTCTAAGGAGTATATTTGTAGATGACATATGATAAAATAGTTTTATGGAGTTGATCACAATCAATTATTTTCTCATAATTGAATACTTGGAATTAAGTGAGAAGTTTATTGGGTTTATATTGTGGCTTAACGTTAAAGGTTTTTAAAGTTATGTGTGTTTGAACAGTTGGTTGTGCTATTTAGGAAGGTTATAGAACTTTTACTCAAACATTGCGCAAGGAAAGGAGTCATTGGTTTTGGACTTTGCTGATTGGTTTTGACTTTCTCAGTTTCTCAAACCAAAGTCTAGCTGTAACTAGTCTTCAACTGGCTGTTTAGGATATGCTGGCTCATGTTCATAGAGATATGCCTGCTTCTGCTTCCAGAGTACTGGCATTAAAGGAATGCATCTTGATGCCCACTTGGGACATTAAAATTGCATATCCCAGTCCTACTTTCTGTACACTGTCTTGGCTTGTTGACTACAAAGGCAATATGAGCAATGGCTTCTTGCTTCCAGTATCATGACTTCCCCATCATGACTCACTGTATCTCCTCAGATATATAAACTTTTCTTCCCTTAAGTTTCGTAACAGGTATTGTGCCACTCCAATGAAACAGGTAACTAATACAGTTTACATGTCAGAAATTATCATTGGCAAAATCCAGAGGAAGCAGGCCTCCCAGGAGCTCTAACCCTGGCAGTATCTTAGGTAAGGAGACAGCAACACCCACCCCAAATAGGAAGTAACTGGGACCCTCTAGGACCCAGGAATTCACTCCTGGCCCAGAGCACTGGTTCTTTTCTGTCTGTGCCTAAGCACTGAGCAGATCTTGGGCCCCACCTCTAACCCCAGTAGTAACACCCACCCCACACAGTTCTGAAACAACCAAAATAATTGGAAAGACAGGTTTCAGTCAGAGACATTGAGTACAGGTAGCACTAAGGAGATCCAGATGACAAAAGGCAAGTGCAAGAACATAAGCATCAGCAACTCAGAGTAGTTGGCATCATTAGAACCTGGTTCTCCCACACTAGAAAGTCCTGATTTCCCCATATCACCAGGAAAACAAGATTCAGATTTAAAATCACTTCAAATAATGATGATAGAGGACTTTAAGAAGGACATAAATAACACTCTCAAAGAATTTGAGAACACAGGTAAACAGGTAGAAGTCCTTAAAGAGGAAACAAAAAAATCCCTTAAATAGTTACAAGAGAACACAAAAAAACAGGTGAGGGAATTGAACAAAATCATCTAGGACATAAAAATGGAAGTAAAAACAATAAAGAAATCTCAAAGGGAGACTACCCTGGAGATAGAAAACCTAGGGAAAAAATCAGGAGTTATAGACACAAGCATCACCAACAGAATACAAGAGATAGAAAAGAGAATCTCGGGTGCAGAAGGTACCATTGAAAATATTGACACAACTGTCAAAGAAAACACAAAATGCAAAAAGTTCTTAATACAAAATATCCAGGAAATCCAGGACACAATGAGGAGACCAAACCTAAGGATAATAGGTATAGATGAGAGTGAAGATTCACAACTTAAAGGGCCAATAAATATCTTCAACAAAATTATAGAAGAAAACTTCCCTAACCTAAAGAACAAGATGTCCATAAACATACAAGAGGCCTACAGAACGCCAAATAGACTAAACCAGAAAAGAACTACCTCCCATCACATAATAATCAAAACACCAAATGCACAAAAAAAGAGAAAGAATATCAAATGCAGTAAGGGGGAAAGGCCAAGTAACATACAAAGGCAGACCTATCAGAATTACACCAGACTTCTCAGCAGATACTATAAAAGCCAGAAGATGCTGGACAGATTTCATACAGACCCTAAGAGAACACAAATGCCAGCCCAGACTACTATACCCAGCAAAACTCTTTAATTACCATAGATGAAGAAAGCAAGATATTCCATGACAAAACCAAATTTACACAATATCTTTCCACAAACACAGCATTACAAAGGATAATAGTGGGAAAGCTCCAAAACAAGGAAAGAAATTATGCCCTAGAAAGAGCAAGAAAGTAACCCTATTCCAACAAATCCAAAAGAAGATAGCCACACAAAGATAATTCCACCTCTAATAACAAAAATAACAGCAAGCAACAATCACTGCTCCTTAATATCTCTTAATATCAATGGACTCAATTCCCCAATTAAAAGACATAGGATAATGGACTGGATATATAAACAGGACCCAGCATTTTGCTGCATACAGGAAACCCACCTCAGTGACAAAGACAGACTCTAACTTAGAGTAAAAGGCTGGAAAACAATTTTTCAAGCAAATGGTCCTAAGAAAAAATCTGGAATAGCCATGCTAAAATCTCCAGCCCGAGAACATAAAGAGAGGGACTCATGGCTCAACCTATATAAGTAATTGAGGGTGGCCTTGCCAGGCATCAGTGGAAGTGGATGGCCTTGGTACCTGAAAGTTTGGATTCCCTAGTGTTGGGGAATTTCAAGAGCAAGGAAGCAGGAATGAGAGGATACTGGGAGCACACCCTCATAGTAATTGGAGGAGGAGGGATGGGGTAAGCCATTAGGCATCTGTGGAAGTGGAGGGCCTTGGTGCCTGAAAGTTTGGATTCTCTGGTGTTGGGAAATTTGAGAGCAGGGAGGCAGGAATGGAAGGACAGTGGGAGAACACCCTCATAGAAACTCCCAGAATTATATGGATTAGACATGACAGAGGCAGGCCACCAGAAGACTAGATTCCAGAATTCAAACAAAAAATTATCTCGATACTAAAATTTGTTTGGGGAAGTGTATATTGCAGAATATACAGCCTTGGTGTGTCTGCTCATCAAGCAAGCTGAGCAGACCTGCTTGAACCTCTGATGTCCTGGAATTCCAGCTGGATGCAGTGAAGACACAGCATCAGAGGCTTATCAATTTACTCTTCCCCCCACTCCTCTTCTAATATCTCAATGCCTATAATCAGCTTGAAGAAGCTAATGAAGAGTCAGTGCCCCTATTCCCTGGGTTTGGGAACTAAGGTGGTAAATGTTGGGCTGTCTTTCTAGGAAAAAGTAGTGGTTTTGTTGGAACAAGGAGGAATAGCTAGGATTTATTGCATAGCCATAACCTATTGGTAGAAACCTGTATAATTGTTATTAAGATGAAGTTATAATTTCTTAAATGGTACAAAATTTACTTTGATTTCAAATTTAAGGTTTTCATTGGTATGAGTTTCTTACTGATATAAAAGTGAGATTAATATTGTTATTCTCATTGACATTGTGCCTATATAACACATTTAGGAATATAAGGCTTAGACCCAGTCCTTCTTTAACTTGTTTAACTGATTTGAGTTGGGTAGCCTGTGAGTTAAGGGCCTATAGCAAATTCATGGCTTGAGTTTATTGTTAGGGTATTTTCTATATTTTATTTAGAAATAGCTGAGAGTAGTTAACAGACAACAGTCCAGATTACCTTACATAGATAGGTGGTTTTCGAAATGTTAGAAGTCCACAGAATTGACTTTACAAACATTTCTGTATTAATGTTCATTTTGATTAGAGACCTGTTTGCTCCTGACAGCTTCTTGGATTCTAAGAAGAAATTGAGCATCTTTGGAGTTACTCCAGTTGTGGTGAGACAGCCACTAGGCAAGAATTGCCTCTTTCCATCTACAGACAAATTACTGTCCAGAAAAGGACACACTTGCAGAATAGTTGACTGATTATATCTGCCAAGACAGAGTAATCAGCACCTAAATAATTCTACATCACCAGGTCTGTCAGATGATTCTGGGCCAGAGGATGAAGATCAGATGCTCCAACATTTTGTAGTATAGGGACTGTCCAGGTGTTCAGTAGTCTCTATAAATTGGCTAAGTTTTAGAAGCTATGCTCTGTGCTTCCCATAATTTTAGTTAACTCAGTCATTCTGGATTTCTGACAGAGCTGAAGACTTATAGTCTCATAGACAATCCTGGCTATTTACTTTGAGAAAAAAGATTTGAGAGGATGGTTTTCAGCTGACATTCATTCTAAAGCCAAGAAAAAACCAGCCAGGTTCAGAACTAAGTGTTTTAGTTAGGAGAGATGACAGAGGTTCTGGTTAGCCAACAAAAAGATGGACTGGGTATTAGGTCTATCTTGTACCTTACTGATACAAATTGGTATAGTTATGTTCTAATTTTATTTTGAGAGGAAAGTTTTATTTTAACAGGAAGGGTGATATGTAGAAAGAGCTAAGGTGGGAGGAGCAAGGAGAGGAAGAAGAGGAGAAGGAAAGGATGAAGAGGAGAGGAAGAGCTAGGAGACAAGATAGAGAGGGGGGAAATCATGGAGGCAGATATTTGCATATCTCCACCAGTCAAAGATAGTTGGTATATCTAGGTTGGGTATTGGGTTACACTTCTGATTGTATGGACATCTTGTTACTGAGCATTACCAAACTTATAAAGCCTTTGATTAACATTTTTTAAAAGTTACTAATAAAAAAGGAAGTCAGAACCTATTTGAGATACTAGGACACACTTTAAATGATCTGTTCTGTCTATGGAGACTAAATAGCTTAATAGGCCTATTTGTTCGAAGTGCTGCTTGTAGATTTAAGAAGAGCAGCCTATGGATATGTGGTTTTCTGTGGTGTCTTAATAGGCATTCATGGTGTGGGGGTTCATGTACCTGTTTTATCAGAGTTGAATAGAATAATATGGTCTCATTAAAAAAAAGATTGGATTTAAGGTTATTTTCTTGTCCTTCCATTGTGATAGAATATCCAGGGTTTGTTGTAGAAGGATAGCTGTGCTTTGGGGGTGTCATATTGCCCTGACTTTTGTTGATTATGTTCACTGGAGGACCTGTAGCCATCTGGAGGGCTTTAGTTCCTGAATGTTCCTATTGTAGTAGGTATTGGGAGGGGATTAAACTTGATCGTCCTAAAAAAAAAAAAAAAAAAAAAAGAAATTATCATTTGGTTACAAATATCCTCTATAGGTTATGTGATAATATTTATGAAAATTGTATTTAGAAGAATTAGTCTTCATTATTGAAATGCTATGAAAACATTTTTCCCATTTTTACAAGTCCTGTGTTTAAAAGTATCTTATAGATAGGTGCTTATGAGGATGGTGAGCCTGACTAGGTTATCTGAGTCTCTGTATTTTTTAAGATCTATTTCACCTTTCTGGTTTTTGTCGCTAGACAATTGAATCTGAAACTGTCATAAGCTCCATTAACTTCTAAGTGCCTAACCTACCTGTCCTTGTTCCTTTGAATTAAAATTGCTGAATTAAAATCACTTCCTAAGGTCAGTGCAAAACTAAATAGGAATACACAAGAAAAGATCATTCGTGAGTCAATAGAGATTAACAGCGGGGAACAAGCCTACTTGATATTTATACTTAGTGTAGGCATACACCTTATAGAAGCTATGGCGCTTACAGCATCTACTAAGAAAAAAATCTTAAGATGACTTTGAGCAAACAATGAGCATTAACAGATCCAGGGGTACCATCTTATTTTGGAATAATTAGGTTTTGACAGTAGTTTGCACCGAATATAGTTGTTACAATAATGACTGCTTGCAAATGATCTAGTGGATTTCAATTTTAATGAGGCTTAGGAGTGAACAATCCACTTAATGGAGGAGTGGGCCACTGGGAATAAGATGTGACTTCAATAGTCAGAAGAGACCTGGAACCTGAATCAGTGGGGTCCTTTGAGTTAAGATTTCTTCATCCAACTTAGAATCAGTTTTCTTGGATCTGCATATCCTCCTCCTCTTATCAAGCCATTCATTACCTACCTAATTGGTTCTCATTCTCCTGCATAAAGTTCACCAAAGCCGATCATCTACACACTCAGCATAAGACAGTTGTCAGATAAAAGAGAGGAAAGTTCATTTAAATTAAATCTTCAGGGCAATCCACAGTAGTGTTTTAGTATTTAGTATTTAGTATTTCGGTGACATACTCAAAATTGTTCCTTACTTACTGAATTTCAGTTTTTCCTGGTCAGACATGGTTGTACTTCACTGTAATTCCACCTTGGAGGAGGCTTAAACACATTGAATTCAAAACAAATATGGAATAAATGGTAAGTTCAAATCCAGCCTTAACTGAAGAGATACTATTTTTAAAAAATTAAAAGAACTCATAGTTGTTATTGTTGTTGTTTGTTGGGAACCACAGTAGTCCCTGTTCGGGCGCCAAAAAATGTCTCAGCCCAAGCAAAATGTTGAGGCCCCGGCTGCCCTGAGTTTGGCGGCCACTGTATCCAGGTCAAAGCTGCCGCTCTGGTCCGAGGGTCGGGGTTCAGCAAGAGAGAGAGTGAGGACAGACTCGAAGAATGGAGTCCAGACAGTCCATTCTTAAGTCTTAAGTCCTAAGTTCCTAGTCCCTAGTTCCTAGTCACTAGTACCTCCAAGTTCCAAGTTACTTCTTCCAAGTTCTCTTCCAAGTCCCTGCTACCTGTCTTCTCTCTGCTGTGTCTGGTTCTCCGTCTGCCTCTGCCTTTTATATGTCTGACTTCTAAGCCATGCCTTTTGGTCACACCTTTAATCATGCCCTTAGGTCTTGTCTCTAACTCTGATCTCTATACTTCTAAGTATACTATTAAGTCACACACCTTTAATCTCACACACCTTTAATCTCAAGGTATCTAAACCAAGATTATCGGAGTGTTCTCAGCTGTTGTAGGCTATTGTAATTTAAATCTCATGTCAGGGTATATGGCTCAAGATGGCTGCAAAGCTGATAGCTGCTTTCTGCTAAAAGTCGGCCCCCAACAGTTGTTTCTCCTCCTCCTCCTCCTCCTCCTCCTCCTCCTCCTCCTCCTCCTCCTCCTCCTCCTCCTCTCCTTCTCCTTCTTCTCCTCCTTCTCCTTCTCCTTCTCCTTCTCCTTCTCCTTCTCCTTCTCCTTCTCCTTCTCCTTCTCCTTCTCCTTCTCCTTCTCCTTCTCCCTCTTCTTCTTCTCCTTCTTCTCCTTTTTCTCCTCCTCCTCCTCCTCCTCCTCCTCCTCCTCCTCCTTCTTCTTCTTCTTCCTCCTCCTCCTCCTCCTTTTCCTCCTTCTCCTACTCCTCTTCTCCTTCTTCTTCTCTTTCTCCTTATCCTCCTCCTTTTCCTTTCTCTCCTCTTGTTTCTTTGCTTCTTTCTTTCTTTTTTTCTTTCTTTGTTTCTTTCTTTCTTTCTTCCACAGTACACATGCACTGTAGCATTCATATATCTTTGATATACTGTAAGCCTTTGGTACAGTTTTAAGTTTAAATGTGTTTCATGAACCTTTTTATGATGGAACTATTTCTGTGTCCCTTATATCCTCCTTTACTTTTTCCTGCCTTCTCACATTTTTATTTATATGACATTATCTTTTTTGCTCAAGTTTCCAAACTCTTCCAGAAATCCATTTCTAATTAATTAACTAATCATGCATTGATAATCAAATTAATTAACTTGTGTCTTTCTCATATCATACTCACATAAGGCATTGCCTTTTGCTAACTCTCACCAGCATCCATATACATTAATGGATATGCTAAATGCCTTTTATCTCACATAGAATGGTATGTTTGCATAGTATGTATAAATACATATATAATTTTATGTACATATACATAGATATGCATATAGGTATATGACATACTCCCTATGATATATTAGATTTATCTCTTTAGACACCATTTATCATGAAAATATACAGCAATACTCCCTTATCTGTAAGATGTATGTTTCAAGACCTCCACTGAATCCATGGGCAATGCCCAGCTCTATGTAGCCATGCATTACTTACTCATAGTCACAGATTCTGACAAATGTATCATTTGGTTATTCATTTGTTGTAGGAACATCACAAAGTATACTTACACTGAGTTACAATCTCACTAGATAATATAATTTCATGAGACCACCTATCCATATGCAATCCATTATTACTCAAAATGTCCTTATTTAGTACATAATATTTTATTCTGCATATATCCTTGTTATAGAAATTATTTTACATGTTAGGCATAATAGAAGCTTTACTACAAAAAAACAGTAATGAAACAACCATACTAAAATATTCTTAGTATAAAACTCTATGTAAACATGGTGTCTCTTCTGTCAAATGTCCTACCGTACTTGCACCTTTTCTTTTATGACAGCTACCTTATAGTGTCTCTTTAGCATATCCAAATTGTCAACACTATAATTGCCCAAGTTCGGGGACCATGAAAAGGTTACTGGAAGACAAGTACTGTGATACAGTCCCAGATGGTCTGATAACCCAGGTGGTTCCTTGGTCACTAATGAGCAGGTTGCATATGCAGCAATGTCAGATTTTTATCACGGTACTCAGAAAGGCATGCAGTTTAAACTCACAAGATATTTCTGGAATTTTCCATTGAAAATTGTCAGACTGAAGCTGACCACAGGTAATGGAAAGCCAAACTACAGATAAGGTGAAGCTGTTGTCTTGTATAAAATGCTTAGAGAGACTCTCGGAATGTCCTCACAGGTGACATCACAGAATGCAGAGTAGCTGAGAACTCTTGTCCTATCTATCTCCTTTTCTTCTTTTCCCTCCAAATGCAATCTGAAGGAATTACTCTTAGAAATCCATGGTAGCTCACTCAAAGGTTATCATAAAACAGAATTTTATCATGGAAACTACAACTCATCCATGAGGTTACCCAAAAATGAACATCATGAGGAATGACCCTGAATGCATTCTCAGTGGGAGAGAAAGGTTACAGAGTTGGTGAAGATGGCTCGTTAAAGGACTCTTCAAGCTTTGCTCTGATCAAGAGGACTGAACTCGAGGAAGCAGATGTTGCAATCTGCAGGGAAATGTAGGAGGGGCATATGATTAGCAGTCTCTTAGTTCTGTCTAGAGAGATCCCTGCACCTGCAAATCAGATAGAATGAGAGTCAAATCTGTAAGACCCCATCTTTGAGATTCAAGCTTGCAGTGTGGAACTCATTGTCTAATTCCAGTGTCACAAGTGCTGCTCCTTACAATAGAATACTCTGAGCTGAAAAGGAGCTCTGTTGACCAGGGGTCTACTCATGCTCCCCCTCCATGCTCCATTAATAAACTTCATTCCTTCTACACACTTTGATATCTATGAGAGTCTTCTGTTCCACAGATATTTGCAGAATGGCCGGAATCATTTGGATAAATCTAAATAACTAGTCCCAGGTACTTGTCTCTGTTTCTTCATGAACTGCTTAGAGATACTGTATGAGTCTATTTCTCTTAATGCACTTAGCATCAATACACAATGCCTTAGATAGCTAACAGCCCTTCCCCCAGCCTTATTTACAAGGTAATTATAAATTCACTGAAGTCACTCATCCTATATTATTACATTGTCATTGTTGCTACCTTGTCTTTCACTATTCCTCCCTCCCTCTGTCTCTTGCCTTCTGGCAGATCCTCCTGTCATTAGGCCAATTATCAATGACTATTTAGCTTTTCCATCTGACCAAATGGACTCCTTGTTCTTTAGCCGATGACAGTCTTAGAAGGACGCAGCCAAACTGGCCGTTAGCTTCTGACCTCTCTATACACAACCTTATTATGGTAATTGTAAGGCTGGAAGTAGCAGAGACCAGGCCAATTACACCTGTCCTTTGCCCAATTCAGCCTGGGTTTAAATTACTCAGATGGGGTGGGGAGCATGCTTTTGGCTCTGGCTGAACAACAACTTTTCTTCTATTCTTGTGAAATTCAGAGACAGACATTTCTAATTATGGTTGTCATTAGGACATAATGAGCTAGTATTTCTTTAAATTGCATCATTCTTTATCAAACAAACCAATGTACTATATTTAATAGTAACTTTACTGAGGTATTTTAAATTAAACAAATCTTTTAAATATATCTCCTTGAAATAGAACAAAGTCTAAACTGAAAACAATATATCCACTGTTTGCCTTTGTAGTCACTTTAATATTAATGAATATATAGATTTATGTAAATATTTAATATTAATAAGACTTTAAATATTATGTTTGTATGTGGTTAAATCTATAAAATTATGCATAGTTAATTCTATAAATGGCTAACTGTGGCATACATGCATAATTATACCAAAGAATATATATATGCACATTATAGCTAAATGAATTCATTTTTTTAATTGCATTGTAAAAAACATTAGGAAGGAGAAGCTTTTACACTCATTTTAAAATTAAATTGTTGAGCATCAGAGTAACACCCATATTAAATAATATGCAGGTATTAATTTAAATTGAAATTAAACACATATATTCTTTTTTAATTTTAGCTAATTCCTAAGTAGAATGTCTTTAATCAATTCAAGTCCTACATTTTTGGAGTACTTAGCTACTCCTAGGGAGCTATTTTCATAAAGAAACTTGAAAATCAGAGAGACACAAACAGCTTAGAAATGGCTCACTAGTTCACAAGTCCTTGCAAAGGGCTCTATAGGTGATTCAAGAGGACCCATGTCCCTCCCTAGAAGGATTTTCCAGGGTGAGGTTCTCATCCTCATTTTTGTGTTCCTGTTGGTTTTTCTGTCAATCTTCTGATGTTAGAAGTAGCCACATGAATGATAGCAAAGAGAACAAGACAAGTGTTGCAAATTCCTGCTCTCTTGCATGAGTTTTCAGTTTCAATCTGTGTCTATCTCCAACATTCTCATATGAGGAAGGCAAGATCCTTCTCTGCACTATAAACATCTTCCCAGGAAAAGATAAGGCCTCTTTCCAACAAAGGAGTCAAAACCTGGTTCATAGATTCACCATAGACCAGCTTCACTCATAGATCCACATAGGACCCCTTTAACAAGAGCCATCTTGTTCTCCCACAAATCATCAGTTTAAACATGAAACTTGATCAGCTTTGCCAGTGCACCTTCCTCCTCCTCCTCCTTCTCCTCCTCCTCCTCCTCCTCCTCCTCGTCCTCCTCCTCCTCCTCCTCCTCCTTTTTCTTCTTCTTCTTCTTCTTCTTCTTCTTCTTCTTCTTCTTCTTCTTCTTCTTTCTCTCTCTCTCTCTCTCTCTCTCTCTCTCTCTCTCTCTCTCTCTCTCTCTCTCTCTCTCTTTCTGGTTGCCTTACCTGGGAATAATGACCATACCTAGGAAGGAGGATCATTGTGAAATACATTAAATATTCACATCCAAGTCTTAGTGTGGTGCTTCTCCTAATAATTCTACATGTTAGGATTCTCCTAGGTTAAGTGTCAAACCTGAGTTCAACTCCTGACTCTAGTATTCATAACTGCAAAGGATTTTGTTGGGGTCCACACTAGCCCCATGTTGGGCGCCAAAATAATGTTGGGGCCCAAGCTTGAGTCCCTGTTCGGGCGCCAAAATAATGTTGGGGACAGCACTAGCCCCAAGTTGGGGTGGCCAAAATAAATGTTGCAGCCCAGGCAAAATGTTGAGGCCCGGGCCGACCCACGTTTGGGCGGCCACTGTATCCTGGCCCAAGCTGCTGCTCCGGTCTGCAGGTCGGGTTTCAGCAAGAGCGAGGGTGAGGCCAGATTTTACCTAATGTCTGAGATTCGTCTCTGATGATCCCCTCTATAGTCTCTGATCTCAGTCTATATTCTCTGATCTCTGGTTCTGTCTTTTATAGTCTGACTTCTAAGCCATGCCTCTAAGTTACACCTTTAATCATGCCCTTAGGTCTTGTCTCTAACTCTGATCTCTATACTTCTAAGTATACTATTAAGTCACACACCTTTAATCTCACACACCTTTAATCTCAAGGTATCTAAACCAAGATTATCGGAGTGTTCTCAGCTGTTGTAGGCTATTGTAATTTAAATCTCATGTCAGGGTATATGGCTCAAGATGGCTGCAAAGCTGATAGCTGCTTTCTGCTAAAAGTCGGCCCCCAACAGGATTTTATGCAGTGCCTCTAAAGATGAGGATCAAGAGAGGAAATATCTACACATTTAACACACTCCTGCATCTGTTTCTATGGCTCTCTCCTGAATCTTCATATTTGTCTTTCCCTTCTCCCTTTCATTCTTCCCTTGGATAATTGAGTCATGAGCTTTTGCACTGTCATATACATATATAATCTGTGTACATAAAATAATAACATACACACAGGATTTTATGTCACACATATGTTTTTATTTTCTGGGTGAATAGTGTGTTTTACTGCCAATACCCACTCACCCACCCCACCCTCATTTTCTCTTGCTTCCTTTCCTGTATGATTCTCAGTTTTTTTTCTGAAATTACCTGGAGACCTAGAAAACAAACCTTCCAGAAAGCTTCTAGTCTGTCCACACCCTACATGTTTATTCCATCTTTCCTTGTGCATATCCTAAATCTTCTTGTCTTGTTCTCCAGAATGGTAATGCTGCATCTTTGATTGAAGCTTTTTGTACCGATTCGCAACAATAGATTTTCCACAGAATCATTGAGTTGTGTGGTGTAAGTCAATCAGTGAAGTGGCTCCATGAAGACCAGAATTCAATCCCAAGGATCCATGAAGAAAGTCAAGTATAATGACCCATGGTTATAATCCCATGCACTGGGGAGGCAGAAAAGTTGTTCTTTGTCCTTCACATACGTCTGCACCTGGACACACACACATACACACACACACACACACACACACACACACACACACACACACATTTTCTTATAGTTACTAAGCATACAAAGCAGCACTGTACATGTCCACCTCAGAATAACCTTACAAGTCTCATTAGAATTCCAGGTCCCTAAGCCCCCACTGGAACCTGAGCAAACATTTCTAATGAGGGTCCAAATGATGCTAATGCAGTGGTCTGGCTACTTCCTTTGGATGAGTATTGTAAGACATAAGGATTATTGTTTAAACTTCAATATGTCATTTCTCACCTGATCCTGTCTTCTGTTGTTGTAACATGGAACATACCAAGGGTCATAAACCTTGCTGTCACTGAAGAGGTCTTAGGAGACCACTTGTTTCTCCTGTGAATGACATTAGTTATGGATTGAGCCTGGGGATGAAGAAGAAGCAAATGAGGTAGGAGAAGAGACTAATTATGAAGTGTGTCTTAGATTTAATCATTACTCCATCAGACTTCATGAATTTCAGCATCTGCTCAAATTCAAAGTTATTTTCCTTATCCAGCTTGAAACAAACACAAAGATAAGGGAAGAAAAAATGTCAAATAGTAACCCAATAATGCCAATAATGTGAACTATTCTCCCTCTTCTTGTTCTCTCTCTCTCTCTCTCTCTCTCTCTCTCTCTCTCTCTCTCTCTCTCTCTCTCCACTTCTCTGATGAACATTGTGGCTCTGCCTGGCAAGAGCTTATCTCCTGTGGATTATCTGTAATTAGATTGCTAGCTGCTTTGGGCAGTAGCTGTGGGCTTGTAATCAGGTTTTGTACAGTGCCTGGTATAGTCTCTTAACCATAAAAGGGCACTCAATAAATATTTATTGATGATGGTTATCTTTAATTCCTCGGGAAGTGTAGCCAACTAAGTAAGCTCCTCTACTTAGCTGAATGATAATGGAATTGATAAGTCATTATAAGGAGAAAGGACAGATCTGGTAGGTTTTGTAAAACCAAACCACCATCAAATATGCAAAGTGGAGAGTAGTATTTGGTACCCTCAGGGCATGAAAAGTATGATGTGTTACTTTATGCCAAACTCATAAGATAGAAGTGCTGGAGAAGACAAAGCAGCACACAGCAGGGTCTTCAATGTGGATCTCCCCCACTGACATCCTTGAGAGTTGCTAATGTTTGTAATATGGGAGGTTTTCTTATCACTGATCTAACTTTAAAACGAGTCCAGTAAAATGACCTATAAAGCAAATAATTAATTACTGGCAAGGATTATCAGCTGCCAGATGATTTTTCTTTGTTGAAAATCATGGAGATGACATAAGTTGATACCTGATCCTTGCTTGGCTTATATCATCTCTCCCATCTACAAAACATGTCTGACCTTCAAGTATGATGCCTGACATGAGGATGAAGTAAGCGTAGATTGCTTTTCAGAATTAAAAAAAAAAAAGTCAAAGACTCGAAATTTTCCTCCAAAAAATATATGTCTAATTAAACACACACACACACACACACACACACACGGGTCAGTAAAATGTCTCAGATGGCAAAAACACTTGCTACCAAGCCTGAGTACCTTAGATCAATCCCCAGGACTGAAACAATGGAAGCAGAGAACCAATTCTTACAAGTTGATCTCCATATACACCTATGGCATTTGGACACGTTTAAATAAATAAATAAATAAATATTATGAAATTTTGAAACAGTAGATGATTTGTATCTTGTGGAAGGAAAGTGAGACAAGAAATTCAAATGCCTCAAACACCCTAGGAGTTTTCTTCTTCTATAATCATGCCTAGGAACAAAAGGAAAAGAAGACTGCGTTCTTGTTATGTACCCAGGAAATTTAATAGTTACACTGAATAATACTCATTTGGTTGACAGCCAAGCCAATGAGATTATTTTGTTGTCTATCTGATGCTTGACTGGCAAGAACTGTGGCAAAGACTTTTGTGCCCTTTCACCTACTCCTCAGTGAACACATGAAGTTAAAGAAATACATTAAGTAATGGGTAAATGTTTGGAGACAGAGACTGAGACTAAAGAGTCCAAGAAGAAAACAGGAGGATTGCCCAACATGCACTTGTCCACTAGGATCCTTGTTAGGAGAAGACACGACCCATTGTTTCTTACAGATGATTCCCCTGGAATTCTTTTCTTGGCTCCTCACACTTGCTCACCTTTTGACCTTAACTATTTCCCTTACTGCCTTCCTTGTCCCTTGCCTTTGAGCTCTGCTCCCCTCTTCCATACAGGGAGCTACTGTTGATTGAAAAATGCATAGAAAAAAATATTTAAAGGCTTTTATGGCTATTCAAAGACTAAAGACACCTTACCTTGGTCTCTCCCTGGAGCAAAGTTTAAAAGCCCATGACCTCAGCACACAGCAAGGCTTTCTGTCTCAGTTAGGGATGTGGTTTTAGGTCATTTTCTATTCTTTTTGATCTACAACAAGTACATGAGAAGGGTATTAACAATTGAACCTGAGGAGCCAAAAGTCCATTTCATGACTTAAATGGGATTGGAATTTTGGCTTTCAGAGGCTGCCTTGAGTTTCTTGGAATGGGGAGTCTAACACCCTGAAGACAGAACTTCACTTTTCCTAGGTGAATATTGATAGTGAGGGGGAAATACTTTTAAAAAATGAAATACAAGACTTTTGTTGTTGTTGTTCTGTAAGTTACCTAG
The DNA here is from genome assembly GCF_011762505.2 of Arvicanthis niloticus. Classification (NCBI taxonomy): domain Eukaryota; kingdom Metazoa; phylum Chordata; class Mammalia; order Rodentia; family Muridae; genus Arvicanthis; species Arvicanthis niloticus. The sequence goes on along the minus strand of NC_047665.1, from coordinate 57,982,344 downwards.
CAGGATGCTAAAAAAAAAAAAAAAAAAAAAAAAAACAGCATCAAAAATGATGTTCATGGAATAGTGTGAAATAATTAATGTCTTAGTCAGAGTTTCTATTCCTGCACAAAACATCATGACCAAGAAGCAAGTTGGGAAGGAAAGGGTTTATTCAGCTTACACTTCCACACTGCTGTTAACCACCAAAGGAAGTCAGGACGGGAACTCAAACAGGTCAGGAAGCAGGAGCTGATGCAGAGGCCATGGAGAGATGTTACTTACTGGCTTGTTTCCCCTGGCTCACTCAGCCTGCTTTCTTATAGAACCCAGGACTATCAGTCCAGGGATGGCACCACCCACAATAGGCCCTCCCACCCTTGATCACTAATTGAGAAAATGCCTTACAGCTGGATCTCATGGAGATATTTCCCCAAGGGAGACTCCTTTCTCTATGATAACTCCAGCTTGTGTCAACTTGACATAAAAATCAGCCAGTACAATTCCCTAAAAGGTTTTTAAAGACAGTACAAGGATGTGAAGGCAAATAAAGATCACTGGAATTTGTAAAGGAAGCTAGAGGAAGACTGGATGACAGTCACAAAATACAATTCCATGGAAGAAGTAAGTTGTACAGCAGATCACAATGACTATTACTTATAACACCTTAGACATTTTATGAAGAACCAGAAAAAAGGAGAGGGTAGCTATACTGGAGGTCTGGATTTGACCATCCACATTATACATATATCTAATTAACATGCTCTGTCTAAAAATTATATATAAATAGTAGATGTCAGGTATTGTTTGAAGCAATTGCAAAAAATGAAAGGGAAGAAAAGGGAAGAGAAGAGAAGGAAGGGGAGGGGAGGGAAAGGGAATGGAATGGAAGGAAAGGAAGGGAAGGGAAGGGAAGGGAAGGGAAGGGAAGGGAAGGGAAGGGAAGGGAAGGGAAGGGAAGGGAAGGGAAGAGTAGGTAGAAGTTGTCCATGTGGTGGCTCGTATCTATACTCTCAGCACTTAGACAGCTAACTCCAAAGGATTGCTACCAAGGTGAAAGCCAGCCAGGGATACCTTGAATACTCAATCTAAACCTATTCTCAAGAAAAGATTAACAAGTGCTGGGGAGACAGCTCCAAAGTAAATGTGTCTCTTCTTGAGCATAAACACCTGAGTTAGAAACTGCAGAGGCCATGTAGAAGGCAGGTGTAATCCCTGAATCCCTGAATTCTCCTGCAATCCCTGAACCTCTATGGAAAGTGGAGACAGGAGATACCCAGAACCAGCTGATCTGTTGTATGAACTAAAGAATCAGAAAAAGATCCTGTTTCAAACAAGATAGAAGGCAAGGACTGACACTCAAGGTTGCCCTCTGAATTTTACATGTGTAGACATACATATAAACATACACATATATAAACACATATGCATTATGCAACACATATGTACACACACATATACTCACAAAATAATCACAAATACAAAACACAACAACAAAAAATAAGGTGGGAACACATACTCATACAAACATTTTATAGAAGCAAATGTTTAAAATGAAGAAATATTTCAGGCTTTGTGTGTTTCAATAAGACAGTGGGTCTATGTACAGGCACTTAGTAATTAAAAATAAATTCTAGAGAACTATAAATTCTATGTGTCATATAATCTTCAATTTAGCTTATAAAGTATTTATTTAAAGAAAAAAGTTCCCATGGAGGTTGGAGGTTTATTTCAGTGGCAGTGACAACCTACCTAGTATGCACAGGCCATGAGTTCGGCCCTCAGCACTGAGGTTTTTAAGGTTCTGCTATAAACCACCTAGTAACCCCATTTCTATATACATTCCCACCTGGAGCTCTAGTCGACAGAAAGAACACTTCCCATGATCCAGGAGACCTGGATGCTATTCAATACTAGTCTTTATTTCTATTTTCTTTGGCAAATTGTTTCATTCTTGCTTTTGAGTTATCCCTTCTATAAAATGAGCAACATGGCAGAGACCACAACTGAGACCCCTTTCAATACAATCGATAAAGCTAATGATGGTGCCCAAGAGTAAAGACTGTTCAAAGACTTATTCAAATCCCTAGTCACCCTGTTCACTAGCTGTAGAAACTTGATCATGGGCTGTTTCCCTATATAATAATGGGAATGATGATGCTATATATCTACCATAAAGGGCCACAATAGCAATTCAGGAAAACAATGTATGTAAGTAGTTAGTACCTGTCCGCCTGGTGCTGCAGTTATTCTAAGATACTTGAGGCAGCCACACAATTGACAATTGCTAGTAGGAGACAGTCTAAGGACTAGAGCATAGTAATAGAGCCACACAGCCTGGGTGTTATATCTCATCTCAGTCACTGTTTCCTGACATCAAGGTAACTGTCTCTATTACCCACTGTTATTATATCATTAAAGATGTGATTATTTTTGATGAGAGAATGTAGGGTTTTGTTAGGTGTTTTCCCATCTTTATACTTTTCTATATTTTTCAAATTTTTTAAAATAGAAATCACGTCAGAAGCAGTAGAGAAATACCAGCCTTTTGTTTGTTTTAACTATTCAACTTCTGTTACATTAACAAGTAACTACTCATGAGTGCCTAAACTGCTCTCTTATTGACACTGAACCTGTTTTTTGGTCTCAGCTAAAGTGTCCTTTGTCCTTCCATATTAATAAGAACAAGATTGGCTTTATGAATCAATGCTGTAGGCATCGTCTATCTGATATCTATGGAAATATTCTGAGTCTGTCAGACTTCAAAGAAGATTCTCTCTGGATATGTGAAACTCCTTCCCAGGTTGAACTCCCATGGAGAAGATCTTGTTATGCATGCAGGGATAAATAACGTTGAAGGAATGCTCATGGGTAAATCTTAAAACTTATTAGTTGAGTTAGAAATACAAAGAGACACTAGGAGCAGATGCATTGCTGCAGAGATTGGGACTGTCTCCCAGAAGCCCAAGGTGATGAGCAACGCTATAAGTGGCAAGTACAATCTCATCTTCCTGATAAAAGGTGAGCCCTTAAATCTTGCCTTTCATCACTCCAGATTATTAATGACAATTCAGGATCCTTAGACCAGAAGAGAGAAAATATTCCAAGAGGAAAGCCAGAAAGAGAAAGTTCCTAAGGGAGCAAAGAAGAGATGTGAATTTGTAGAAATATTAAAGAGTTAGAACAGAAAAGAGACAAAGGAGAAAAGAAATGACTTTCTAATTAGAATAACACTTTTGATTAAAATATTCCCATTAAATTATATTCCTGTAGTGCCAGAAAAGACAGAATACTTATGTAAGACCCCAGAAAACTTAGCATTGAAGACATAAGACTTATCATGCAAATTTTGTTCTCTCTCTCTCTCTCTCTCTCTCTCTCTCTCTCTCTCTCATGAAAGAATGAGACCAAATCCTTGTTTTCCATATCAAATGTGCTCTCTAATTTATCATAATCCCTAATCTTATGGATTGCTATGACATTCTGGAGAAATAGCATACTTGTCTACAGTGACGATCTAATTATCCATCTGAGAGCCATTTTGAAACTGATTGTCATATCACAGGGTTGAAGAAGATCCTCAAGGTAGCAACACCAAGTGAGTAGAGAAGGAGATAAATACATATCATTCTGATTGTTGAGGCCTAGGCTGCCCCACTTTGGGTGGCCTAAAATGTTGAGGCCCTCTCCACTCAGTGCTTGGCGGCCACTGTATCCCAGCCCAAGCTGCCACTTTGGTCCAGTCGGGGTTCAGCAAGAGAGAGAGTGAGGACGGACTCAAAGAATGGAGACCAGACAGAGTGTGATTCAATCCCGTTTATTCTTCAGTCTCTCTTCCTAGTCCAAGTCCCAAGTCTTGAGTTCCTAGTTCCTAGTTGTAGTCCTCCTAGTTCCTGGTTGTACTCAATCTCCGTTACTCCAAATTGTTCTCTAAGTTGTTCTCTCTAAAGTGTCTGATTCTCTGATCTCCAAATTGTTCTGCTTCTCTGTTCCTCCAAATTGTTCTGAACTCTCCTGTCTGCCTCTCGCCTTTTATATGTCTCACTTTTAAGCCGTGCCTTTAAGTCACACCTTTAAGTCATGCCCTTAGGTCTTGTCTCTAAATCTGATCTCTAAGTCACACCTTTAAGTCACACAGCTTTAATCTCACACACCTTTAATCTCACACACCCAAGGTCTCTAAACCAAGAGTATCAGAGTGTGCTCAGCTGTTGTAGGCTATTGTAATACAAGTCTCATGTCAGGGTATATGGCTCAAGATGGCTGCAAAGCTGAGAGCCAATTTCTGCTAAAAGTCGGCTCCCAACACTGATGAAGCAAATTGGGATGTATGCCATGTTCCCAGAGCACATACATAAGTTATGGCAAACAACCTGCCAGGAATAATTAAGGTTCACTACCCACTTCTGATTCATGTAAGAAGACTCGACATAGTCATCAAAGATCATCACCACATCTCTTGAGACTTTGAAGTTCAGGTCAGCAAACCTGAGGGCATTAGCAGTGTCTGAGTGTCTTTCATCACAGAGCTGCCTTCAGAAGAGAAAGGAGAGTTTTTAACAAAGCCAATGAACAGTGGGGTAATAACTGTTTCTTTGTTTGCTAAATTTAGACTTTGTAACTTAAATGAGGAGGAAAAAAATATGCTCAGTAGATGTCATAGGAGATTCCTTTTCTATATTAAATTATGATTTACTGGTGAGCATACTGCCTGACAAAAGGAGTTCATTGGCCAAAGATCAGATACGAAATGCATTGGTAAAGCCAGAGATATCATCAGAATGAATCAAGTTCACTTCGGGGAACAAATAGTAAGAAATCCAGACAACAAAAAAGAAAACACGAACCATGATAATATGGCTGTTGAGGAAAATGATCAGTAAAGCAGCAGCTGTGTTCTAAAGAGGAGCTATCAGAGGAAACTTGTGTGAAAGAGTATATGAATCTATGCAGAATATAAAATGCAGAATATGCAGGATTTGTGTCTTTGAAGTGAAAACTAAATGATAGCTTTTGTTTCAAAGAGAAAAGCTGTTTAGAAGTGAAAGTATCATCAGAATGCGTGACAATGTGGCATATACAGAAGAATGCAACATGTGTCTAGAGAGATTGCTCAGTTGTTAAGAGCATTTGTTTTTGCAGAGAACCAAAGTATGGCTCCAGAATCTACATGGTGACTCTGATGCCCTCTCTTGGCCTCTGGGGGCACTGCACACACAGGATACACATACATCCTTGCAAACACTCATATACATTAAAAAAAAAATACCTCTCAGAATGTGTGTTGCCTTCTTGTACTTTAAATTGTCCTTGTTACATTCTTAAGATTCATTCCACTCCCTCTTCTTTAAATAAGGGTTTTTGTTTTTAAAGTTGGAGCACACAGAACTATTCAAATGTTTCAACATTTTTGCTTTTCAAGTCATATTTTAGAAATCATTTCCTTACCTAATATCATGAATATATTCTAGTCCAAGTTTTACATTCTGATTTTCATATTAAGATCTTCAGATTCTTGTCTGTGGGGAGAACTGAATTCTCAGGAATCACTCTTAATTAGTCTGTCAAGTCTTCTCTGATTTGTGATGATGTCTAGGTTGTATATCAGATATAAACTACTTCTACATTCTCTTCTCTTTTTACCTTAGAGTATTTGTCTAGTCATTATTTTATTTAATGTATCATTTTATATCTCTCTCTTTTTCTCTCACTCACTCTGTGATTTTGTGTGTGGGGGGGGTGGGTGGGTGGGGGTGGGTGTGGGTGTATGTGTGTTCGTGTGATCATCATGCCAAAAAATAGTGTCAGGTGCCCTGGAGCTGTACTTAATGGTGGTTGTAAGCTGCCAGACACAAGAACTGAGCTTGGATCCTTTGAAAGAACAGCAAATGCTCTTAACCACAGAGCTGTGTCTCCAAACCTTCTATTCTATTCATTATTTTAAACCTTTCTAAGTCAAGTCTGTCTTTGTTGCTAATACTGTCATAAAACATTATTTATCATTATTATTTATTATTGGTACCATTAGCATTGTCAATTCTCATTTAAATTTACCTATTTATGAATACTTTTAGTAAGGATTTTAACATGAATAACACTCAAATCATGTTTGGAGTTAAATCTCTTCTCCAAGCATCCTCAATAATAGGTAAGGTATTGTGATGGCTATTCCTGGAATGAACTATATCTTATATCTGGAATGAACTATAATCCAGAATTGGAGGGGTCACCTGTGATCCAAATCTTGAGGCTGGAAGACACAAATTTCTGACCTGGATATTGGCATAGAGATTTTGAGGCATAGTGGCCATGAAAAACTTAGGCCCAGGCAAAGTAATTCTTTAATCCTAGGAGATCTCTGAGTTCAAGATGAGCCTGGGACAAAACAAGTCCCAGGTGCAGGTGTGGTGATACACACCTTTAATCTAGGCCTCACCATCTGTTAGAGACCTACATTGAAAGAAGTAATATATGCTCTTCTTTGCCTGCTTGCATTTACTTGCCAATACATCTGTTGGAATCTACCTCTACAAAAGACCAGGTGAAACAACTAGGCTCATGGGACTGAGCAACTACTAGATTCTTAGACTTTCCATTCACAGCTGACCATTGTTGGGTTAGTTGAACTACAGACTGTAAGTCATCACAACAAATTTCCTTAATATATAGAGACATTCCATAAGTTCTGTGACTCTAAAGAACCCTGACTAATACAGGTATATAAGTAATATCTCAGTCTAAGAATATTTTAATTCTACCTTTTTCTTTCACAATAAAAAAACTGGGTATAGACTTTTCAACTAATAGTAATCTCTCCTCCATTCAAGACTGTTGTCATTCTGAAGTTCTTCTGAGTGTTGCCTTTTCAATGTCTGTTGTCATTGTAATTGTTCCCTCTTTTCACAAATCTATTCATCTAGTGGCTTTAAAATCTGTTGATGGTTGAGTGCACCTTACCCACAAGATGGCAAAATGGCTTTTATGCCTTTTGGGAAACTTATGTTTTTATGCATTTAAAAGCTTTATATTTTTTAATTTTTTAAAATTAGCAACCATTGTTTTATTGTATTTCTGTCTTTATTCTGTATTTTTTTTTTTCATTTTGAATCCCTTTCCCCATAAACATATGTAAGAACATTTGAGTCCTCATTATGTTAACCTCTTAAGACTTTCTAACTTTGTGTATGCTTCATTCTGTATTATTTCTTTATATCTGACGTCTAGTCTTTGCCTTCTTCAGCTGAATTCAATTATCATTCATTTTATTCATTGTGTTTCAATTGCCATGATTATTTTCCACTGGAAAAGTTCTATTTGGTTGTCTTTTTTTCTATTTGTTTAGTTTCTTAACTAAACAAACAACTTGTTTTTTTATTCTTTAATCAGACCTCCATCACACACACACACACACACACATACACACACACACATTGAACTCTATGTGCAGATAAATTGACCTAAACTATGTTTTAAGTAACAATAATAGCAACTGCCATGTGTTAAAATGGCCTCTGAGAATATAGGTTTTTATTAGGAATTGACCCCAGGATCAACATCAACGGCAGTGGAAAGAAAAGAGAGAAAACCTGTGCAGAGAAAGCAGTTGAGTCATGATGCCTTCCTATAAAACGCAGGGCTAAAGTGCCTTCTAAAAGTTGTCTTAGATAAACACAAGAGTCTTCCCTGTTACCTATTGGGTACAAAAAAAAAAAATGAGAATATTGGAGGATGCAGTATCTATCTTCAGACAAACAATGCCCACAGAAGAATGACAGCTCATTCATGTAAAAGTTTAATTGGAGTTGACCTGCACAGACTGTAATGCTCACTGCAGAAGCCTTAGGTTGTACAACAGTAAACCCAATGCTAGGTGACAAATATCTCCCCTGAAAACTTTGGCCAGGAATGACCAAAAACCTCACAAAGCAGTACAGACTATTGGCATTGAGCTTAGTTGCCAACTACAACTTGATGGTAAGACCCCCATTGCTGAAGACACTGCACATTTGGGACACATGACATATAGAAATCAAGTTAGTGCTGATCATGAGCTTCCTCTCTGCTGGCTAGCTTTTATAGCACCTGAACATACATGCGAAGGATCTTATGTCTCCAAAGGCAATGTTCCCTTGTTTGAACCATGTATTCACAAGGCACCAACCCAATAAAGTGGAAATGACAGTACACTTCTGATTTTAACAGCTTCACTGAGGAGCATACCATAAAACTGGTCTTTTAGAGGACACAGTTTAATAGCTTTAGCACATTTGTATCATTGTGTAAATGGTTTTATAGTCAAGTTCAAAGCAGTTTTTATCATCAAGCTATTTCCTTCTAACTACCCACCCTCACCCTTAGGTAACTACTAACTACTGTCTACAGTTCTGCGTTTTGGAAATTTCATATAAATGGAACCAGACAGGGCTGGGGTGATAGTTTACAGGGTGACATGATTGCCATGCAAGCACCAGGGTCTGAGTTTGATCCCCTGGATCTTAGGTAGTCCAATGTCATGGTTACTGTCACACCGTTGGTCACAACATGAGAAAGGCTGAGACAGGCAAGTTCCTGAGTTTTGCTGGCCTGCCAGCCCAGGCAAATTGGAAAGTTCTAGGTAAAGGGGGTGATATCTTGCATAAAAACAACAACAATAAACAAACAAACAAACAAAACCAGTTTACAGCATCAAGAAGAACAACACTAGAACTTACCCCCTGGCTTTATGTGCACATGCATATGCACATGCACACACATGTACACCATATGCATGTTCAATTTATCACTGTCTAAAGACTGCCTTCAAGCACTCTTCTTAGCTAGGAACTAATGGCATTGTGTCAGTCAGAAGTCGAATCTTCACAAAAACAGCCTTCTTAGCCTCCAGAATTTTTTTTTCTCACAAAAGTCATTTTTGTGATGATGTGCATATTAAACAGGTGACATTTGGAATTTGACAAGAACACTCAGCAAAAGAAAAAGTCTTGCAGTCCATGGCTTTGTTCCTTTCCTGCTTCAAGAATACAAATAACGTTTTGACTTATGTTCATGATGAGAGGCATACGAGGGGTCCAAGCTCCAGCCTAGATCACTGTCTTGGAAACCTAAGCTGCTCAGTCAGGTGATTTAGTGGAAAAAAACCACTAGCAAGCAGAAATACAATACAGGTGCCAGGTATAATTTAAATTTTCTAATAGCTGCATATGGAGAGAGAAAAAGAAATTGGTGGCATTGAGTTTGATAATGTGTTTTATATAGTATTTCCAAAATGTTTCCCTTTCAACCTACAATGAAAAGAAATTACTGAGCTGTCTTTTATATGAGGTCTATGAAATCCTGTAAAATAGCTTCAAAATATTTTTTTCAGCCTACAATACACAAAAAAATCATTGAGGCCTGTGATATCATATATATATATATATATATATATATATCATAGCCTATACTTACAAATACAACTGGGTTTGAACTCACATTTCAAGTGCTCAGTCGTTACCTGAGACCAATAGCTACTGTACTGACATCTTAACACAATTTCATGTAATGGCAAACAAAACTATTTTCATAAGAAAGACTGGTGATGCTCTTGACTTGCAATTTTCTCACTATAGAGAGCTAGCCAAGTATTAGTCATCCCATTATCAACTTAAAAACAAGTTTTTAAAAAGCCTAGTTTCTTATTGGTGGTAATAATATGACTAAATTTTCCACAACAGACAAAAGTTTTGGCTAAAAACAACTATGAAATTGTTAGCTTAACCCCTTTCTTTCCTCCAAAACAAGCAAACGGGAACCATTGTCTCACAGTGTGTGACTGGGTCTCTCCCAGATACCCAGATATACAGAGCCATGTCAGCAACTTGAATGATGGCCACAACAGTGATGAGAAGGAGTGGCATGTGATTCATCAAGCAGGGTGCCCAAGGGCAAAAGGGGAGAGGCCACAATAGGACTAAACACGGACATCACCATCAGAAGGATGATGGGATTCTGTGTAGTTAGGACGTTTTAATTTCCATCTTTTCCACTCTGGCAGGAGTGTTTCTCCTTAAATACACCTCAGTGCAACATAATATTCTGTGGAGGGAACCGTACTTGCTGATTTCACACTTTATATCATTAAGATTGATGGAGCTGTAATTTTACCTGAAGTCAAGTGACCACAAATGTTCTTTCTCATACATAAATATTTAGTCCCGACTAGAAACATACTGTTTTATAAGCCATATGAGTATTCCTTAACTTCATGGGCTCTACAGCCGTATAACCAACCGCTCAATGTCAATACATCACACAAATACATTTAAAAATGTATCTTCCTCAGTGTGTCCAAATTTCTACTAATAGTGTCCTTCCTCCTAATGCCCAGTTTCTATGGATGGGCTCCCTAATTAACACAAACAGCATCAGAAAGAAACAAATGCTCCCACAGTAGCAGAAAATATTTAGCAAATTTGGATAGTTGTTTCTTTTAAATATCTTAACTTTAAAGCATAGAATCTGGAGGGAATATAGGTCCAATACAAATTTTTTTTAGATAAGAAAAAAGAATCCATAAAATGTGACATCCAATGAGGATGCAGAAGAAAGATGTTCCAAAAGAAGATGAGTTAAAGAATAAGTTATATGCTGGCGAAATAGCTCAGTCCATGAAATACTTATACTGTGCAAAAATAAGAACTTGATTTTGATTCTCAGACCCACATACAAAAGTCAACACAGTTGCACATGGTTGTATTCCCACTGATGTCTGGGTAGAGACATGGGGATTCCACGAACTCACTAGTCAGCCACACTAGCCTAGCTAGTGAGTCCAAGCTCAGTGAGAAAGCATATATCATACAAGGTGGACAGCTCTTGGGGAAGAAGATCCAAGATTGACCAATGGCCCCCAAATACATACAAACATATGTGTACCTGCACACACACACATACACAAACACCCCTACACATACCTGAACATATGCATACATACATAAGAATATTAATATGGTCCTGCTATATGTATAGTTAGTCAAAAACTAACTTTCAATTCCTAGCATATTATTAAACTTAGATTTGGGCCAGCCAGATGGTTCAGTGAATAAAGGTACCAGCCACCAAACCTGGGACCTGCATGACAGAAAGTGAAAACAGGCTCCTGCAGGTTGTCCTCTAACCTCTGAGTGTGCACCATAGATACTAGTGCCCATACATATATAAACATTCTTACACACATACACACATACACCAACTATATAAATACAATAGATGAAGTTTTGAAACGTGAACTCAATGAAGATGGAATGAGCAAACATAAAGGTAAGGTTAACTATTCATGCAGGTTCTCTATGCATGTGTTTCTGAGTTTCCTGCTCAGCAAATTTTACTATGACTGTAATTGTAATAGAAAAGATAGCTCAAATGGATATTTGTCTGCTCATGTTCTAAGTAAATATTTGCTTAGGCTGTTTCTGCATATGAAACAGAAGTGTGACTGTTCTAATTTTAAAGATGTGAAAACAGAATCCATTGGTTTTATTACGATATATATGTTATAGTGCATGTTGGATGAGTTCCTTCAGGTAAAACTTGGTAAAGTCATGAGTAATAAATACTAACACAAAAGAATTGAAGGGACCTTTGAAATCTTCCATCCCTTTAACATCTGTCTGAAGACTTATCCCTTTACTAATGAGATTTTATCTAGTCTTCTGACCAGAGCAGGTTTTCAGTAGAGACTCTCTGCCTGTGTCCAGCAACTTTATAGACTAAGGGAGAAGTAGAGAAATTCTCACAGAGTTTTTATTCCAGATGTCTGCTTTCTTTATCCTTCATCCTCAAAATCCAATCAATAGTCAGAGAATGTTTTGGAAAATGAGAGGTGCAATGTGGCATAACTGGAGATGTGGCAATCCTGGTAGAGGTCTTGCTTAGCACTGATAAAGCCTTGGGTTCGGTCATCAGCACTGCCATCCCCCCATAAAGAAAAACCAAAAATCAAATCAAAAGAAAACATAAAAGGAGCTAACCACAACTACAAACCCTGCCACTAGTTTTGGGGGTGATGCAGAAACTACATCAGGATAGATGACCTCCTAGCTCTGTGGGTTGGGAGTAATTATAATGATCTTTCTAAAACAAGAGTAATCCTCCCAAGCAGTAGGAGTCTGCCATTTTAAATCAAGTTTATGCAGAAATTGACTCCAATTTTCGGAAAGGTAGTGACATCCCAACATGGGACTACTTTTTACAGTCCATCCCATTGGATCATGACATTGATGACACTTAGTCTTTTTTGGTATCCTGTCTCACTGAGAAAATCTCACAGTCTAAGAAACACCTCATAAAAATACACATAGGCACACACAACTTTCTCATCGAACAGCAGAAATTGTATAGCCCTAAGGCGTACTATACCTGTCATGCTCTCTTATCACCAAATGATCATATACCCAGATTAAAGATAATTGGGTTCAAACCAAAGGCTGAGAAGTGCTTCCTGTTGGGAGAAGGATAACAGATCCTTCATAATCTAAAGGGCCACCACCCCCTGCTCTTTGGATTAGTTGTGTGATGCATCTCACCACTGGCCTCCTTTATATTTTTCACTGTTGTCTTTGGGGACAAGTCTCTCTAAGAATATACATGAGAATGAGCCACGTTCACCTGTGATATAAAGGAAAGGGATGTTGTCAATTGAGGTGAGGGAAATTAGACTGTCTGACTCCTGGGAAGAACACACAACTGTTGAGTGACAGATGGGCTTAGGAAAAGGAAGAGGTGCTCCATAGTCAAATTCTCAGCACCAGGTCTTTCCTGAGTTGATTTTCCCACTGGGTGACATTCTGGCACTTTCTGCTCCCAACTCTGTTAAAACTAAGAAGATAGAGCTGAAAGCTAAAACATACAAAGAAAGGAGAAGAGCGCTAATCTAACAAAAACAGCCTCACTCTTTACTATGAACAGGGGCTGATATGGCAAGGAGCCGAAGATTAAATGAGAAGCTGGGGCAGGTACAAATCATATTAAACTATTAAAAAATAAAGATAGAGGAATGTCGCAATGCCAATTATTTGCAGGAAAAAGAACAACATTACCAGAGACCTTTCAACAATGAGATGAGCGAGATCTGCTTTAGATGTACAAAAAAAGGGGCCCTTTTGTTCTCAGCATATATTTTAAATTAAATGCTATTGTATAATTAATAGACTCCAACATTATGCATGAAAAAAAGTATGAAGTAATATGACTATTTTAATCCCTGAAGCAACTTTGAAATCTCAAAAACAAGACAGACCATGTGTTCCAAACTATGGGAAATAAGTTACCTAGGTTTCTATTATCTTCATCTTGAAAACTCAGGTTCTTAGGCCATTCTGATCACTGGAATTAAAAATTTTATAAGTTTAGAGGCTGAAAAGATAGCTCAGCAATTATGAGCATTTATTGCTTTTGCAAAACCCTGCTTCAGAATCGACACGGTGGTTCATAACCAACTATAACTCTACTTCCAGAGGATCAAAGACCTCTTTTTGCCTCTATAGGTTCCTGCATGCATGCAGTACACATGCATGCAGGCATATATATATATATATATATATATATATATATATATATATATGTCTGTACGTCTGCCTGTCTGTCTGTATGTATGTTTTATGTATGTATAATTAAATTAAGGTTAAAGTCTGAAACTTCACTTTAAGCATCCAGAAAATAAAGGTGCTAAGATTTGGAAGAGGATTATTCCTATCCTCTACTGACAGGCTAAAGAAAACTCTATCCCAAGAGAGATTCTCGAGGATTAGGCACATTCACTCCACTGCTAGTTGATCCTTCGTGCTGCTGACACCCCAGAATTTTCTCTGTAGAATGACAGGGGAATGAGGAGAAGATCCCAGGTTCCCAGGGAAGCCTGACCTCACCCAGGTTTCCTGTACTTTCTGGGATCTTGCCCTCCACTCACCCCCGCACAACTTCCATATCCCACCACAGACTTCTGTTTCATTAAAAGGTTGGAACAGGAGGACAAATGGCACCAAAGTAAAATGAACTTGAACACCATCTTCATGTGTCCAAAGAGCTGCTCATGTTTCCTTCAGATGTTTGTCTTATACACACTTTTTCTAAATAGAAAAATAAGTGACAAGTTTTGAAAAAGCAAATAAATTTTTTTTCATTTATGTGTTTCTATTGGTTTTCTTTGTAGTGATTCAGGACATAGTCAAATTCCCAGAAGAAAGAGACTTTAGATAAAATAGGACACAATAACATAAAAGAAAACAGGAATTCTAATTCTTGGGTTATTGAGAATAAAGGGGTTGGCAGAGAATCCAAATTATGAATAACCACTTGAGTGCATTCATTCCTACGTTTCTGTTTCCAGTCACCCTGGGTCCTATAAATCACTCTATGCTAATGCGAAGCTCCAGGTTTCAACTGCAAGGAAGAATCAGGGGGATTCTTATTATGTATTATGTATTATTATTATTATTATTATTATTATTATTATTATTATTATTTCCAACTTATTGCTCACTGGTGAGTAGCATATTAGAGGGGAAGCCTGCTGCCACCCAAGGAGCAGTGCTCCCATTTCACAAGGGTGACTCTGGACCTTTGCACTGACTCTTCAACTTTATTACTGGAGTGTCACAGGTCAGAGTCAATATAACCTTTAAAATCTTTGTCGCATCTGTTCTTCCATTCCTTATTTACATGATATGATAAAATGATGATCAACTTTCTGAGTAATTACTCTGACTTATCCTTAACTAATTTTTATGTGTCCACCTGTTCCTCCACTTAGAGGTGAATGTGAGTACCCAAAAGCTAATGGCCATTGATTCTACTCAAGGAAACCATAGCTTCATCCAAATGCTTCCACAGTCTTACTGTGTCTTTTGGAATGAGCACACTCCAGTTTTCATAGCCATACAACGAGAATGGTCATCTACGGATCAAGTAAGTTCTTGTATCTAATTTACACCTGTTTGTTGAGCTCTTTTGTGTATTAGCATTTGTGATACATGGACAGTGTGAAGTCTTTCTCAAACATGTGCCATTATCAAAGTGTTCTAAGGCTTGTGGAGGAACTGACAATCAGCAAAGCTTTGGAGGAGCATCTAAGGGCAGAGTCTAAATTGTTACTGGGCAGAAGGAATATTTTGAGAGGATCTTGCAGAGGTGATAGCAACTGAGGAGACAGATGAAGTGAAGAGAGGTATGTGTTAAAATGGTAAATGGGGAGAGGGGAATCTTGCTGCCATGGAAGGGACATCAAGACTAAGCTCTGAGGGTGCTCCAGAGCATGGCTCGTTAAAGTTTAGCCAATAATCTGCATCGAGTCAGACAAGGGTGGAGAGAGAGTATGAAGTCAAGCTGGGTGGAGATGGTAAGATTCAATTCTAGATGCCGGAGTGGTAAGAAGCAGTCAGACCAGGAAGAACATGGCCTGGGTCTGGCAGAGATGGTTGCATGGCCTGGAGACACAAAAAGTCACTCAGCAGTCCCCAGGAAGGATAGAACATCATTGGCTTTGAAGCTGGGTGAGGACACATTGACTGAATTGAAGGGCCAGTCTGACATGCACCATCTGTCATTTAGTAAATTCTGAAAAATGACACAGTGTTTATTCAATCCCTTACCTCCTGTTGACTGGAATAACACATTTCTTCTCCTTAAGGAGTAGCTTTCACTGAGTTTTTCCTGACTGATGGACTATGGATATTTTCTAAAACACCATACATTATGTTTCTGATGTTCTAGTCACCAATAAGAGCAGTGGATGAAACTGTGAATTCAACAACTGACAGTGTGAGAGACAACCCATGACTATTGACACACTCAGGCTTCAAGGCGCCAGAGTTTCTTTTTTCTCGTTAGCCTATCTCTGTGAGGCACAGTTACTCAGATTTGGCACACCAGGTACTTAACTCTTCTCAGTAACAAGTGAAAACTTATTGACCACCCTCATTACCCATTATTTGGAACCTTACATGGGCACCTTCCTTCTGTCAGTCACAGAAGGGCCTCAACCTGAGGTGTACGCTACAGGCAGGACATACCCACATAGAACCTAGAGTTTAAAAACTTCTCTTATATCCTTTTACCATGCTAAACAGCATTGACTTCGGTGCCAATAAAAGAGAAGCAGCTTCACATCTGACTTCTGAACAAACTGAATCCAAAATGCAATCGTTCTGACCAAGAAAGCACTATAGTGCCAGTGGGGAGGAAGTGAGATGAGATCATTTGTTTTATCTGATAAGGTATTAAGGACATGGACTTGCACAACAGAGCATCTCAGTTCTTTGGAAAACATTTTGGAATCACCAATTAGCCTGGGAACATTAGTCATCATTTACTAATAACCACCCCGAAAGAGACAAATACTCTGACTGCAGGTGAGTCAGGCTAGGTAACAGACAAGCAGGAAAACCAGCTGACGTTCTTACCTCCTTTCTACAAGCCTCTCCAAGATGAGGAACATGGTGATATGAAGAGACCCAGACTCTCAGGATCCTACCCACCACTCAGGGTCCTACCAACCACTCAGGATCCTACCAATCTCTCAAGGTCCCCACTCATTTATGACCTAGGAAGTTTGTTTATTCAGTATACCTAGATTATGAAATCTACCTTGTTATAGCAAAAACTATAATACTATTGTGGAAGTTCTCATTTCCTTCTTTGTCTCTATTTTGTCTGCTCTTGCTGTGGCTAGCACGTAAGACTATAATCCTCTGGATTTTGTAAATGTATATAATGTGACTTATATAATTATAAGTTAAAAAGTTTAAAATATTTAATAGCTATCTTGAATATTTATGCCATAATAGATGTAAGCACTTCTATAAATGTAACAATAGAGTGGACAGGATGATGGCTCAGTCTATAAAGTGCCTGTCACAAAAATACAAGGACCTGAGTTTGATTCCCAAATCCCACATGAACAAACACAGATAGTGACAGCCGAGGCTGTTGTGTGGCACACACACACACACACACACACACTAATGTGACTAATATAGTGGCATATGCTTGTAATCCCAGCATTTGAGATATTGAGGCAAGAAGACTGAAATCTCATCTCTGCTTGACTCAGTCTCAAAATTCAAAGCAAAAAAAATATCATGTCTCACGCTTTTTGAAAATTGTGTCTATTGTCTGTTTATTATACAGCTTTCTGTGATGTCACTAGGAATGATAATAACTATACTCATGCTAACAATATTAATAATATTTATTGAATGATTTTACTGGCCTTTAAGCAAGTGAAGCTACAGTTATGCTAGTCAATCTTGCCAACGATATGAAGCTAGAAACATTAGCTACAAGTTCCCAACAGGAAAGCAACAATGTAATGAAATTCAGTCACTTGTCAATGGTCAGAGGGTTCAAAGTGGGTTCATTAAGTCTGCTGGGTTGCCTTTATGGTTATGCTATGCCTCAATAAATGCACAAATATAGGAAATATATACACTTAACTTCAAGAAAATTCTGGTTATGGTGAGAAAAAGATATACACATAAATTATGGAATAGCAATATGGAAATCACATGACTTGCCAAGGAGCAGGTAGTGAATTATTAGAACTTCGGCTACACCAACTGTAGAAGTTCCAGGTGAGTGAGAAAATCCGCATAAAAAAACAAAACAAAACAAAACAAGCAATACTAAGGTGTCTGGGGTGCCTGTGGACCATCGGAGGCTGATCTCTGGCTTCCATTTGAACACACATATGAACACATGCACCTGTGCACAAATACACACCTATAGAAATATACATATATAAAAAGAAGAAGAAAGGAGGGAGGAAAAGAAGGAGGAAAGGAGAGAGGGAGAAAAGGAGGAAATAAAATGTAGGAAAGGTAGAGACTGGAAGAAAGAGTGGGAGAAAAAGGAAAACTAATCAAAAAGAGAGTGGAAGGAAGGGAGGGAAGGAGGAAGGGAGGGAGAGAAGGAGGAAGCAAGCCAGCCAATGGAAGCTTCTTTTAGGACTGAGGAAGAGAGTATGGGTGTGGAAAGGTACGTGCAAACCTGGAAAGGGAGTCACCACTGGAGAGAAATGAACAAGTTTAAAATTACTTCTAAGTCAGGCCGGAAAGGACAGTGCCAGACACCTGTCTTTGTCCCCTGGAAAATGAGCCTCTTGATGCCATCAAAACCTCAGAGTCCAGCCACATACAGCAAGTGTGACTTCTAGCAAGTAACCTACTCTCGATACACATCAGTCACTGTGAGTGTGGTGTTTAGTGATTGAACACTGCTTTGTTGATTAGAGATCATTTGTCTGAGGCATAATCACTCCAAGTTTGGCATGGAAGACCATTGATAAAATGCAATTATTGTTTTGTTGTATTTATCATGGTGATGGTCACACTGTGTAAAATAATGTTGATGTTCTTGTGTTTTCTCAGAGACAACATAATTTTGCAAAAAGAAAATCAGTTTTGCCAGGTTTTTAAACATTAGTTAGAGGGATGAAGAAATGGTTCAACAGTTAAGAGTACTTACTGGTTTTACTTAGGTCTTGCAATCGGATCCCAGCGCCAACACAAGGCAGTTCACAATCACCTGTAACTCCCTCTGCATGAGAATCAACTCCATCATAGAGCCTGCACAAGTAATGTATTCACAGGCGTGCACACGCACATGCACGCACACACACACACACACTTTACAACCAGTAAAATCATTTTAACAACATGAATTAATATCTTTTGGTAGACAGCTTGACTAGTATACACAAAATCCTGATTTTTGATCCCTGAATTACATGAACTCAATGAGCTTGTACACACCTGTAATCCCTGCATTCAGGCAGAAGTAACAGAAGGATCAGAAGTTCAAAGTCATTTCGATATCTTGCTTAGATAAATATCTACTTTGAGGCAGTCTGGACTACACGAGATCATATCTAAAGAAAAAAGGAACTGACTCTTTGGTAGTATAAATATATGGAGTAATTCATAATCTAATCACCCAGCATTAGCTTCCAATGTGTTTACTTCCATTTGGCTACAACAGGTATGATGCAGTGCTATGACTCATCTCATAATACATATGTTTATATATGTACTATGAATATATAGATATAGATATTATTACATCTTACCATTTATTTTTAGTAATCTGTTATTTTACTGAATGGCAATGCAGAAAATGGCAATGTGCTCATTGCACAAAGACCCAATTCAAAATGATCCTTAGCTATTTCCAAATTTATCTCACAAAGGAGCTAAAAATTTTACACATGTATTCAAAATACACACACACACACACACACACACACACACACACACCTTAGGCTGCCAAACCACAGCCTCCATCTTCAGCATCACACAGCTTGCTAGAACAAATGGAACAAGGTTACAAATGGCCTGAAAGGATGCATTAGCAGATCTCATTGCAATTTCAGGATGCCGTCCTAGCTGTTCCTGCACCACAGAGCACAACACTGCGCATCTTTCACAGCATCCCAAAATTACCTTGCCTGGAGAGGATGATCATGGGATGCTCTGCTTCAAGTGCTGGGGTTGGCAATCTGGTACATTGTCTCACAATCCTCATGGAAGACTGGTGTGTGCTTTCTCACTAGTTCACTTGGCCTGTCATTTTTAAGCACTCAGAGAACATTTTGTAACCTGCGAAATAGAAAGAAAGCTTTGAAAACAGAATCAAGGTCTTTTTTTAAGGGATACACAATGTTGACAGAAATATACTCCAGAGGAATTTAATGCAGATTTTTTTGGGCTCCTGGCACAGTTTCTTTCGTGCATCAGTAAGTGAAAAATGAGCACGGGAAACTCCTGACAGTGAAACAGGGCTGGGGAGAGCCCTTGCCTCCAAGCCAACGATTAGATTCTACTGTACAAACAGAGAGACGGCTGTGAACTGCTCACCTCTGGAAGGTAAACACTGGGAAGGGAACACCCTCCCGCAGGCTTTGAAGCATTCACCTTGTAAAAGGAAAAAGGATGGCTTTAAGGAGTTCTTCATGCAGAGAAAAGAGGAAGCTCTTTGAAGTCGGGCTAATTCTGGGTCACTGTGAAATCGGCCATGCTTCTGTCTACAAGCACTTCTGACCCTGTTGGACCAGAAACAATAGGACCACAACGAAGTGCTTCTTCTCTTCTTTCTTCATCTCTATGAATAAAAATGGGAAGTAAAAAATCTCCAGAAAAGATACAAAACCCTAACTACCAAGAAGCAGCTCCCTGTGGGTCATTCTTCAACGTTTCCTCCCTCTTTGACTAAAAGGTACTCAGTTGGAATGGATATATAACTCCAAGCAGATGAGTTAAAACCTATTAGCTCTGGCTATGGATATATCTCAATGTTTGCAAAAAGCCCCCGGCTGGGGTGGGGGAAATCGGCTACACTGTAGTGTAGGTAGTTAATAAAATGTATTTCCTCTGAAAATAAAATTGGGAGATTACAAAGGATAAAACTTTGAGAACTGAAGATTTCCAGAAAATATAAGAGTTCTTTACTTTTGATGTATTTAACAGTCAGGGTCCTCCCTCTGATGTAGATTTCAGTGACAAATTAAATAGCCATCCAAGACTCTCTAGCGCAGTGGTCCTCAACCTTACTGCTGCTGCAAGCCTTGAATACAGTTCCTCATGATGAGGTTGCTACTTTATAACTGTAATTTGTGACTGTTATGAATTGTAATGTAGATATCTGATATGCAAAATATCAGATATGCAACCCCAAAGTGGAACACAGCCCACAGCTTGAGAACTGCTGTTCTAGAAAGTGCTTCTCCAAGACAGTTGTAAAATTCCCAACTGGAATATTCTATTGATTCTTCTGTTTGTCCAAAGAGTTCAGCAGACCAGACAAGACCAACAGCCTACAAACCAAATTCAACCTCTGATGATTTTTTTTATTATTTGTTATTTTATTTATTTATATTTCACATGTCATCCCCCTTCCCTGTTTCCCATCTGCAAGCCCCCAATCTCATCCCCCCTACTTCTATGAGGGTGTTCCCCCACCGACCCACACCTGCCTCACTGTTCTAGCATTCCCCTACACTGGGGCATCCAGCCTTCACGGGACCAAGGGCCTTCCCTCCCATTGATGCCAGATAAAGCAATCCTACATAAGCAACTGGAGCCATTGGACACTCCATGTGTATTCTTCGGTTGGTGGTTTAGTCCCTGAGAGCTCTGGGGTGTCTAGTTGTTTGATATTGTTGTACTTCCTATGAGGATGCAAACCCCTTCTGCTCCTTTAGTCCTTCCCCTAACTCCTCCATTGGACTCCCAGGGCTCAGTCCAACGGTTGGCTGTGAGTATCTGCATCTGTATTCGTCAGGCTCTCCAGAGACTCTCAGGAAATAGCTCTATCAGGCTCCTGTCAGCAAGCACTTCTTGGTACCAGCAATAGTGTCTGGGTTTGGTGGTTGCATATAGGATGGATTGGCTTCAGATATTCATAGACACAATTTGCCGTCCCCATCATTGTGCCATGTAGCACAGAGTAAAATGGCAAGCCATCTCAATGACCTGTATATGGATTTAGGTGATTTACACTGAATCTCTGAAGTTTTACAGTAATGAAAATGCTAAGTATTTTGTTGTTGTGAGATTATTGTCCTTGCTTCCTAGAGAATGTTTTATTGGGAAAAAGTGGGTGTATATGGCTTCCATTCCTGTTGGTGAATGTCTTGGGGCTGGCAAGTGGGTTAGACTGGCAGGAAGCTAACAGGGACAGGTTGTAGAATTGCATGACATGTTAGCCACACAGCTTTGACTCACGGAAAAAAATACCCTCATCACAACAAGTTCTATAAACCATGTCATGGAGTTGCTCAGCTACTGTAACCCAGGTTGATGTAAGTATGGGCAAACTGAATTGCTAACTGATATGATTTTTAAGATAATCTTATAGAGGCTTTGGCTATAAGGTCCTTGGAGAGTTAGTAGCCCTTTCTTTAAGTACTGATACCATAGAGAAACAACTGACTATTTCATACCTTAGAAAACTCTGAAAATCTTTCTCAGGATTTATTACAATTTTAAATTATATGAACGCTCTTCCTGATAACCTAAATGTGTGGAAAATACTGTGTAAATCTGTAGAGTTTTACAAGGCAAAGCTATATATGTTCAATAGTAAACAGGGTCCGTGCTCAGCATACCATCTCAAGATCTAAATCAGATTGTAAAGACTCGGGGAGATTTGGGCAAACATGTTATATGACAAGTTTGTTTCTAGCCCTCGTGATCAGCTTCATCTCTTACACCTGACTTTATTCTTATTTGTAAGCCTCCACTTCCAATCTTCATGGAGTATTTCATCTCATTTGAACCAGGTAACATCTTCTAGATGTAACTATTTTTTTTTACCAAACTTATAAATTAAGGTACTGAGCTCATTTCAAATTAGGTCAGTGGAGAGCAAAAGCAACACTTTTCTACCCACAAGTACTGCCTACCTAGGAGAAAAAAAAAAAAAAAAGCTCGAGCCTCGTTAGTCAGAATCTAGCTTCTGTCCATTCTCCCTTACATCATGCAAGTGCCTGTACAGGCATTCCCCAAATGACAGATAGATCATATTCCCATACTTTGTTTTGAAATCTGAATTTAATCCCTACAGAAACAATGTTATAAATGGCAGTTAAATTCCTGCCCGGCTCAGGCAAGACAATTTAACCCGTAATGTAAATGAATCACTGTAGACTTGCTGGACAGAATTCTGGGATCAAGAAATAGGAGACTCATGGTGACAGCCCTTCAAACTACCAGATGTATTTTTATTTTTATAAAAGGTGCTTAGTGTGCCAGAATGAAGGAATGAATGAGCACTGAGGTGATGTGTAATGTTTCAGAAGGCACTGGAAAATAGCCAGTGTGCCAACAAGAGTTTAGGCAACAAGCAGCAATTCCTAGAAATCAACAACCAAGATTATTTCCTTCGAAAGTCCTCTTTTTCACATCATTTTTTATACAAAAAAGGGAAGTAAAACCTATTGTACAAAGAGCAGATACTGAAGATAAAAACAATGTAACTCAAAAAGTTATCAAACTGAATCACAATGAACATGCCTGAATGCCCAAGAAAATAAGTATTATTGTCTTTGTAAAGGGCACAACTCTGCTAGTCCTCTCCTTTCACCGCACAATCCACACTCCTGCTGGACCCACAAAGGAAATAATTTTCTGCCTCTCTGTAGCAATCACCTCTTGGTTTTTAACTTCTAAGACCTATGTACACACCACTAAATTATTTTATAAGGTCTTGACCATTTGTTGTTATGCATAAATAAAATTGCTTCTTAAGCCTGTTTTACACTCCATCCTATTTTGCTTAACATTATGTGTGTGGCACTGAACCGATGCCTGAGTTTCTTTGTTTTAATTGCAGTATATATTCACTTTACTTATTATAACATCATTTGGGGGGGGGGGATATGTTCGGTTTTTAACATGGAGAAATCACCTTCCTTATGTCAAGCATTTTTATTGTGCCTACACCAAGAAATAAAACTGCAGGTAATAGTAAACAGAAAGGCTTAATTTGAATGCAGTATTCCAAAATACTCGCTGAAAAGTGCATGGATTTGATTCCCAGATCAATTTGTTAGACTTTCAGTGTCAGATGATTCGCCTTGGGAGTTGTCTTTCATTTAGGCCACTCACATGAATAGTGACATTTTTGTGGTCTTAAACGGCATCTCCTTGATGGTTAATAGAGCTGACCGTATCTGCTCACTCCACTGCTCAGTTGGATGCTGTCTTTTTTTTTTTTTTTTTTATCTTTTAGCCTTTAATTTAATTTTAATCAATAGTATTATACTCTAGGAACTGCACCTTGCTGGGGTTTTTGTTTTGTCTTGTTTATTCCATCCCCATTTTCAGATAATGGCTAATTTCTTTTTTTTCATTAATGTATTAATTCACATTACATCCCAATATCATCCCCCTCCTCCCATTCCCCCTCTCACAGAGCTCCTCCCCCATTCTATCCACCTTCTACTCTGAGAAGGGGGAAGCCCCTGAGTAACACACACATACACACACACACACACACACACACACACACACACACACACACTGGGCACATTAAGTCACTGCAGGACTAGGCATGTCCTATCCCATTAGGCAGGAAAAGACAGCCCAGTTAGGAAAACAGGATCCACAGGCAGGCAACAGAGTCAGGGTCAGTCCCCGCTCCAGTTGTTGGGGGATCTGCATGAAGACCAAGCTGCATATCTGCTACATGGGAGCTGGGGTAGGTCTAGCCCATGCTCACTCTTTAGTTGGTGGTTCAGTTTCTGGGAGCCCCCCAAAATCCAGATACTTGACTCTGTTTGGTCTTGCCAAGGAGTCTCTATTCTCTTTGGGTCTCTCAGTCCTTCCCCAAACTTTTATTTCTAAAAGTACCAGATGAAGGTCCTTTGACATTTAGCTGCTTCATTATGCGTCTTTTGTGCATTTGGTTTGTTAGAGTTCACTGTTGGTTTGATTTTTATATATTATATAGGCTCTTAAAATGTTTCTTCTGCACTATGGTATAAATTCTTACTTTCGGATGTCTTTTGGTAAACAGAAATTCTTTGACAAGTAAAATGGCTCAGCATGTGCTTGCCTCTGAGCCAAGTGAATTCAGCCCTTGGGCTAGAAGGAGATAGAAGGATAGAAGGAGATAGAAGGATAGAAGGGATAGAGGAAAACAAATTCCCTCAAATTGTCCTCTGACCCACATACACATGCACACACACAAATAATTGAATGTATTTCTAATTATAGAAGTTATTAAGTTTTTAATAAGTTCATTGCTGTTTGAAAAATAAATGGCCAAATATTTACATATCTATTTGTGAACCCTAATCTATTTGTCTTTCCTTGTTACAAGTCTATATTACCCACTTTTATAAACATAGGTTGGCACTTGCTAAGGAAGTGCTCCATCTGTTTCTTATTCATATATTTCTTCTATTCTGATCTTCCTTTTGCTTTTATAATTTAGTTAAAGTCTCCATTTTTTCTGTCTGCTACTTTTTCTCTGTTCTCTCTCTGCCTCTCTCTCTTCCTCTTGCAAACACATATGCTCATAGTTTGTGGTTTTATTAGAACTTGGAAGTGCTGACATTTTTTTTAATAATATTTAAGTTTCTTGATTATAGTCCTGTATGTATCTAGGTCATTAAATTTTTTCCAACTTTTAAAATTTCCAGTAAACAAAAAACTTTAACACATTTTTTTCAATTTTATTTTTATATATTTCATGTTATTAAGAATCAAAAACATAAATGTTAAATTTATATTTGATATATTTAGAAATTCAAGTGTAATAGCTTTATTAAGGTATGATTCACACACAACGACATATGCATACTTAAAATGTAAAATTTGATTAGTATTGGCACATGCAAATACCCAAGAGACTGTCACAAAGTCAAGATAATGAACATATCCATCACTCCACAAGTTTCCCTGTGCCCTTTGGTAACCCTCCTAACCCTTCCCCATGACCTTTGACCCCTTGTCAAGCACTAACCTCTTTTTAACTATATATGAGTTTGCCTTCTAGACTTCTATTATTTATGGAGACATATAGAATGTGCCTTTCTTTGGTCTGGCTTCTTTCACTCACTTTAATTATTTGAGATCTAGCCATGTTGTTGCCTGGCAAAAGATCATTCTCTCTGCTTGTGAGAAGTATCATATGTGTGGACATGTCACAATTTTGTTGTTCATTTATTCTTTGTCCTGAAATTAATCTGTTTTGGAGTTGGAGCATTGTAAAGCCATGACTGTGTAGACGACTGTGTATGGGCACATGCTTGTGGTTTTCATGCATAAATACTTACATGTGGTTGAATAAAAAACATGGTATATTTTAACTTTGCTAGTCTGCTCATCTGTGCTGGGTTCATTTCATATTCTGACCAGTCCTTCACAAGAGCTCCTGTGGTTCCTTGTGAACACACAAGTCTGCTTCATAGTATCTACTTCATGAGATCCAGTCAGGACATCTTAGCTAACTCTTAATTTTTTGAATATCAATAATAATGGCTCATCTCACCTGTTTATTTCCATTGATTGAATTTCTATGGGAAAATATATGTTAAAGATGTTTGCCCAGTATGTGTACTGCAGAGTTTGCTTTCTTTTTATTAAGTTTTCAAGTCATTATATTATAGACACAAATCCTTTGACAAATAATGGTTTAAAAATTCTGTTTTCTTATATGTGGCTTTTTAAAAACTCTCTTGCTAGTTTTCTGCCCCAACATACAGGAAGTTTTAATTTCCATGAAATAGAATCTCATTTTTTTCTTTTATGAGTCATGCTTTTGCAACAGTATCTGAGAAAGTTTTAGCTAATCCTAGATGCCAAGGCCTAATCTATACCTGCTTCAAATGTGTATGTGTAATAGTTAGCCCCAAATTGGACTGCATTTGCCAATGATAAAGGTTAATGAGGTCAAAAGGCAGAGCCTGAACCAATAGGATTAGTGTCTCATAAAAGAACACAGGCCTTTCCCTTGTCTGTCTTTATCACATGAAGATACAACACAATACAGTATGTACCACAAGCCAGTAAGAAAACCTCTGTCAGGCAGCTAATGTGTTAGTGCTTTGATTTTGAATTTGACTACCTTTAGCACTGTGAGGAATGAACTTTTCTTAAGCCATAGTTCATGGGATGTCATCTGAACAGTTCAAGCACTCTAATTTACTATCTAATAAAAAAGTATCCTAGATTTTCATCTAGAGTGTTTGTAGGTTCGGTGACTACAAAACTCACATTCAGGGTCTGGGTGAAATGTGCAGCTCAGTGATAGAATGTATGCCTTGTGTGTCTAAGCCTCCCTGGTTAAATTCCATATTGTGAGAGGTATACATAAAATATACATAAAACAGTTTTTTAAATAGTGGTCAGACATACAACCTATTTTGAGTTAACGTTTGTATTTTGAGTTAACATTTGTGGATCTATGAATCAGAATAATAAAAACTCAATAAAGACCTGAATATGGGCTCAACACCCCCTTTGCATTTAAGTAGGACCAATCCGTTCTGCTGATGATCAAGCCCCTCTTATCTCACCAATGACATCTGTCCAGTTTTCCACCAATCCAGTTAGTCTAAAGTGTCTAATACAGAAAATCATTGCTTAAATATTATTGAAAATGCCCCCACAGTATCCAACCAACATCACTTTCAGGGTTGTACTTCTGTGAATCCTATTCCTTCTCATTTGAAAAACTCTGCCTTTTCTAGGTCTTTCTCTTCATCATGGTTCCTGATACCTACTAACTGGTATCCATCCAAGATAATTCATTTTCAATGTCACCTTCTTTGGGAAACGTTTCCTCAGCACAAAAGATTGCCTCTTCCAGGTATTTTATCCAACTCACCCTAAAACAGCACTTTCCACAAGACACTGTACACATGTGGGCCCAGGCTGAGACATCCCTTCCCCCTAAGGCACCAGCCAAAAGAAGAGTATAGTATGGAATAGAGTTTATTTATGGCATGGGGAGGGCAGTTTAGGAAGGAGACAGAGAAGGCGGGGAGGGAGACAGAAAGAATAACACTATAGAGGCCAGCCATGAGCTTATGAAGAGAGAGGGGGAGGGAAATGATGAGAGAAGGGACAGAGAGGAAAGAGAAGAAGAGGGGAAGAGAGCAAGGGAGAAAGAGAGTGAGGAGTGGGCAAGCAGGCATACCTGGCTGTTGCCAGGTAACTGTGGGGCAGAGTCTAGAAGAAATGCTAACATTGGTTATTAATTCAGTGCTTACCTACCTATTTTTAAAGCTCCTAGGCTCTCAATGAATGTTGGATAAATGACAAAATCAGAAACTAAAGCATCTGAGTTTAATACAGGTGTAAAAAGAAAACTGATCAATTACTGAAACTTGTCCAAATGACAAGTTATAACAGTATAAAAACAAATATCATAAAATATATTGTCAAACATCAGTCAGTAAAAGTTTTGCACACCAGAGAAAATCCTCAAAATTTTAAAAAAAGTGTAAACACAGTGTCCATCTTCAGGAAAAAAAAAAAAAAACTGGCCAGCCTAAAACACAATGGCAGGGAAGTCACTGAGATAAATCATCAGAATGATCAATTTGCAATCACCCAGGAGCATAACAGACTGGGCAGCAACCAATGGGGCTTTTAAAGGAACAAATCATGCCAGACGGATTTAATTTCCCACTATGATGGAGTGGCAGACCTTGTAGATAAAAAGGATGCAGAAGATGTAATCTCTCTAGACTTCTGTAAGCCTTTGATTCTGTCCGACCTGACATTCTCATCAACAAACTGGGGAGATCTAATCTAAACCACACAACTGTTTAAAGGATGCACAGCCCACTGGACAGAGGCATCCAGAAAGCAGTTGGCATTGCCTTTGCATTAACCCAGGAGAACATTAGTGGCAACAGTTTTGCAGAGTGGCTGGAATCATTCAGCTATCTTACAGTCAAACAGAAGGTGAGTGCACAAGCAGAGACATGTGTGTAATAAAGGACAGGTTCACACGGGAGCGACTGCAAATATATTTGGAACCAAAAGACTGACTCTGCATAAAGTATTTGCCATAAAACAAATAGGTAAGCATGCAAATAAATACATTAAAAGTGGCCTATTTTAAATATTTCAGCCTTAGTCTATAATTGCATCGTTAGAAGAATAAAACACCACCAGGACCTATTTTGCTTTCCCATGTGAAACCTCTGTGAATCAGTGCCTGTACATCTGCCTCTACCATCTTTTTATCCTGTGTTCCATGGAATGTCCATCATATCTGTATCCTTTCCCAGTTTCCTTCACTACCCTTGTGACCATTTCTTAACATCCCTTCCTCCCTCTTCCTGTTCAATCTCTATGCATCAACCATCACTCATGGCTTCTGCCGACTTAGTCTTATCCACGATTTCTTCCCTTTTTCAATATTCTGAAGGAAGGATGAGACCTAGTGAATGAAAACTCCAGGTAACGACATAGTGAGAAAATAAAATAAAGAAATAAATTATAAAACCCAGGGATCAACAGACACTAGAGCTTTGAAAAAACTCTTTGATAATTTCATGCAGGTATATAGCACATCTATATACACCTCCCATTATGCTCTCCTATCTAAGTAAAATTCCTTCTCTCTAAACATGTCCCTTCCTTTTCACATCCTTTCACTAAGGTTGCTTGCCTAAGTGCACAGAATGGGGTGATGGTGGCAATGAGAGCATAGAAAAGTAACCAATAGTCACACCACTGGGGACGGGGGTGGGGGAATGCTTCACCTTTTCCTCTTCCCCTGTAACCCTGACCATCAAGACACCCCTGGAGGTGAGGAACCTTCAAAGCCCCTCCCCAGGGGCTGGGTTTTGTGAAGGAAGGTGAAGCTGCTGGACTCGTGTGCAATGGCAGTGCAAAGGACTCCTCCACATCCTTTTGTTCTTGCATGCTTCCCTCCTCTTATATAATGGATGCTCCCTGAGCCTTGGCAAGGACAGGCTGGGGAGTGATATAATGTCCCACGCAGGGCAAAATACCGAGTAATCACTTCTTCCCAACACTTTGGCCTTGCTAAAAGGTCTTTGTGTTACATAAGGATACTGCACTGTATTTGAAGAGGGGGGCCTCAAAATTGATAGAGGTCTTTTTCCTGAGTGGGGCTTTCTGGACTACAGCTGGCTGCTGAATGAAGGAGCAGGAAATAAGATGGTATAGAGAATCAGGCTTAGGATTCAGGCAAGGTCTGAGCCATCCAGAGAAGAGCTCAAGCATAAGGCATGAGATAAGCTGCATGGTAGAAGACACCCTTAATTTCTACTCTCAGGTTCTAGGAAATCCATTTAAACATTCTAGATTTGATTTGTCAACTGTAAAATGGGTTTATTGCCTAAGTATCCATACATGAAAGCATATGGAAATGCAAATGAAAGTGCAGCAAACTAGAAAGCTCTATACACCTTCTAAATAGAATTGCTATAGTTGTTGTTGCTGTTGTTGTTGTTGTTGTTGTTGGTGGTGGTGGTGGTGGTGGTGGTGGTGTCAAGGACCAACAGTAGTTAAGCCCAGGAAAGGGGCTCTCAGCAGATGTATTCATATTACTACATAAACTTGTGGCCTAAAGATAAGGAACACTCTACTCTGATGTCTAGGGGGAATAAATCTTAATTCTCAATTGGCCAATTCAATTAAATGTCCATTCTGAAAATAACTAACAACTAAATGCAATTTGTACTTTGTAAAAAAAAAAAAAGAAAGAAAGAAAGAAAAGAAAGAAAGAAAAAAAGAAAACAGCAAGTTAGATTTTATAAAAGACAACTTCAGCATCCTTTGTTAGTTCTTCAGGGAAAGAATCAAAAAAAAAAAAAAAAAAAATGCCAGACCTTTGTAGCAAATATTACAGACAGTGAAGGACATACACATACAATGGAGAAGTAAGTGTTAGTCAAGAAATTACAAGCCTAAAATGTTTTCCAACGTACTTTTCTTTAAATACCTAGTACTTCTTATATTTCAATATTTCCAATAGAATGGAAAAGCGGGGCTAAGCTTTTTATATCTTCAATTTACTTTGTACATATAGATTATAGTTAGCTATCATAATAATATAATTTTAAGCCTCCTTATGGGTTGGAGGAGTTCCTTACATATTTACCTTACTGATTCATACTATGTTTAAAAAATAAAGATGTCAAATTATTTTTCCATTTCATACTGGGGAAACTCAGATGACCAACACAGCCACATAGTGAAAAACTGTCTGAATTTTTGATTCCTAAAAGAGAATTCTACTGCACCATAGTTATTTGTACAGATATCAATATATCTGTGAGGGTAGGGGTAGACATGTTAATATGAATTGTGCATGGGGGAGGTGCATGCATAAATGTGCACTTGTACAAAGAAGCATAGGTTCTGCTTAGTGTCTTTCTCACAGTTCATTGCCTGATTATTTTGAGAGGAAGTCCCTCACTGAACCAAGGCTCACTAGATCAGCTGAACTAAGGAACAAACGAGCTCTGAGGATTTGTCAATCTCCACCTCTACCTCCTAGTACCAAGTTTACAGATGGTACCACCATGCCTGGTTTGTGATTAAGGTCCTGGGATCTGAACTCAGCTCCTCTTGCTTGAACAACACACACATCACTGACAGAGCCATTCCTCCAGCCACTGTTGATACATTTTCAAAACAAGTCCTTAGTGAAGATTGTATCACTTCACCAGGCTCCTTATAAAGTCTTCAGTTCGTTTGTAATGAATTGGATGTTTATATGCTGGGAATGACACGAAGGTGAGGGTGTGGAAAGAATGACTTTCCACCATCCAATTAGATGACTCAAGGGGGAAGCCTGAGCCCAGGAGGCCCTACAACACTGAGAGGTGAGTCAGGGACCAAAGCTGAGGAGGTGGATGAGCACAGCCCATAACCTGAGGTTGTTACCTCAGAATTAACCTGCTGTGGGGCACAAGCCACATTTCAAGTTGTGAAATATGTCAATAGTTTCGTCATTTTCTTAGATTCAATTCACTTTCTATGTAATAATTTACTTAAATTATGTCCAATTACAAAATATTATTGTACCATCTTATTCCAAGAAAAACTGGATTGAAAGTGGCAAACTGCCTAGGGAAGAACAAAAAAATAAAATCACATTTCCATATTTGTTTATTGTAGGTTATTGGTTAATATGTATACACTATATAATGTACATACACCATGAAATTCACATGACAAAAAGAAACTGCTTACTACATAAAGAAACATTAGGGACATAATCTACCAAGGTGCCTTTTCTTCATTTCATTAAAAGAGGAAAGAAATTAACCAGTTAGATGAAGGAAGGAGGTGACCAGCCAGTATTTGCAATACCCATTGTATTTCACAGTTACAAAAGTTAGCAGAATCTCTGTGGAGAGCAGGAAGGTTAATACACCTATAAACAACTGCACTTTGATCTATTAACTTTATTCCCCAGTGTCTAACTTGCATATTTCTTCACCCTCCCTTGCATTCATTGGAATGGAAGCCACATGGGCAGAGCTCAGGGCCATCTCTTGGTTGCAAAATTAGACCAACCATTGGGCACACATAGCAACATTGGTACAGACAGAGAAAGCCTTGGGAGATACCATGAAAAAAAAAAAAAACCACCAGGAAGATACAAGTGGAAATCTCAGCATCAGGGAAAGCAGAGGCAGGAAGATCATGAACAGAGGAACAGCCTAGCTACATAGTGAATTCGCAAACTGCCTGTGCATAGGAAGAACCTGTCCCAATCATAGTAATGATAGTGGCGGCTGTAACAATAATAATAACAGTGGAATTCAATACAGATGAGGAGGACTAACAGATGAAACAGAGGTCAAGCTCTAATCAGATAGACGAAAAATACTCATTTGGGGACTATATGCCACACAGTACTGCTATTTTGTAGATAATAGAAGACAGGAACTGGAGCTCGGTTTGTCGAGCATCTGCCCAGCATACAGAAAGCCTTGGGGTATTTAATCCCAACACTGCATGAAACTTGGTATGGTTTTGCCTATCTGTAACATTAATCAGGTGCTCAAGGGTCCTCTCAGATATAGTGAGTTCAAGGCCAGCCTTGCTACATTAAACTATCTCAAAAAACAAACACTAAACACAAGAAAACTAAAGGACGATGCTTCACCAAGAACCAATAACGTGGGGATAAAACACTGCTGATCACTGGTAAGAACTGGCTCCAAGCTCAGCAGTATTCTCAGTCCTGTCTACATAATCAGTAACTTAATCTTTACCAAAAATCCCAGATTAGCACAGGTTGGTGACAAGCTGAGAGAATACAAAGCCTTTGCTAAGACGGAGCCATTGACAACAAAGTTCTTCCTGGAAGAAAATTAGTAAACAATAACAACAACAACAATAGCAATAATACCTGCTAGCATACTAGAAGATACTCCACTGACGAGCATTGCTCAAAGCACTTAGCATGTGTCATCTCTCTTACTGCTTTAAGAGCATTACCAGACTACACAATTTTAGCAAAAATGAGACATGAGACAATGAGTGTTCTACAACCTCCCAGCTAGTGATCAGGATTCACACCCCGACTGGAGAATGCAGGCCATTAAAAAGAGTTTATTTTTAACAATGACATCAACCTCATAAGGTCGTTGTGGGTATCAAAATGAGTTGATACGTGCAAAAATGTTTAAAATCATGTTTAATACAAAGTAAACTTGTAACCAATATTAACTCATATTCGTCTCGTTATTGATATCGTAGACTGATGTCTCTCGAAATACAAACCACAGAGATGATGAAAATTACAACAGAAAGACTGGTGTTTTAAATAGAATATTCATTAGAAGTGAATAAGAAATGTCTACTAAGTATGAGCGTTTGCAAGGATAACTTGAGTTAGATTTGAACACTTGAGAGTTTTAGCACTGCAGAAAAATATACACAGGATATTGAGGTGTGAAGTTAAAAGACAGGATTAACCAGAAGGAAATTAAACCAAGGTTTGCTAATGTTGGCAATCAGGCAACCTCCAAGGCCAGCCCTGCATGTAGACAATGGGACCATCAGGCAATCTCTATAGCCAGCCCAACCTGGTGTCCATGGGACCATCAGACAACCCAGCCACAAGAGGTGTCATCATTAGCTGCCCAGAGGCAACACATTTTCATTGTCGCCTCTGTCACGTATCATGGTCTCTACAAAGAGCCACATTTTTCCTACCCCAACCCCTTCTTTTTTCTTTCTCCCACCAGAGGCAGCCTCTGTGACCCCTCTCTCCTCCCTTTTAATAAACCTCTTACATGAGACCTGTCCCTCGGTTCTATCAGCTAGGACATACCACAAGTTGAAATCTAATCCAGGATGAAAAACAATTTATCAGTGGTGTGTGTGTGTGTGTGTGTGTGTGTGTGTGTGTGTGTGTGTAGGAAAGGAGTGTAACATATTTCTAAATCCCTAAAAAAGAACAACATAAACTTTCATGCAGCCGTTGCCCCATCAGTAACAGAGCAAAAGTCAAGAAAATCTAAAGTGCAGAAAATCTAAAGAGGGGACAAAAGATGTGAGCTTTGTGTGTACCAAGCCAGGTGGCCTTCCGTTCAAGTTCATCCAAAAGCAGTGGGCAGAGATTTAGCCTTCCTTTTGAATACTCGCTTTGGCATTCCTGGCCTGGTCTTTAGCAAGATGATAGATGGCTGAACCCTCAGGGTCAGATAGCACAGAACTCCTGTTTGATCTTTTGCCCTTGCTTTGCTGTCAAAGATGACATCATGCTGACAGTGGAGCAGGTTAGGGGATTGGTATAGCTAGTCACACAGCATTCGGTTGAGAAGAACCCTGTCATTGATTTAGAGCTTGGCTGCTGCTCTCTTAAAATTCGGAGCAATTCCATCTTTGAAATGATGTCACTTAAGCGATATCCAATGGGTCAGTGGAGAAAATTCACGAGCAGAGAAAATACCCACAATGTGTTCCTGCCTTCCTGTTGCTCAACTCCCACAGTGCTCTTGTGACAACCCATGACCCGTGAGCCATGGCATTCTCCAGACTCCAAAACACAATTAAAAAATACGGTGTTGGTGTAGTAAGCATGTATGCAGAAGTAAAATAAAAACAAATGACTCAGAGCTGAAGATGTAGCTCCGTGGTAGAACACATTCTTGACATGTGCAAGAACCTGGGTTTGATCTTCAGCACTGTCAAAAAAAAAAAAAAAAAAAAAAAAATACCGCTATTTATCTACATCATTTTCACTGTTCTGGTAAGAATTTTCTGTGCATCTACACACAGGCTACAAGACATACATCACATAACGTTGATGTTTTTGCATAGTAGGAGTAATTCTAATATTCTGCTTTTTATTGAAAATTGCTATTGTGTATTATAAAATGAATGATAAAATCCATGAATTATTGAAAATTTTAAGCTTGCATACCTAAAATGACATGAAAGAGATGTAAAAAATAAACCTAAGTAAGAACATAGGAGAAGGGAAAGTCTTCATATTTATACTAAAATCTTTAGTAGCCTTTTTAATAAAAGTTTAATAGAACTTTTACTTGTGTCTGTGAATGAAAGGCTAGCTTCTTTAAAGACTTGTATTTGGAAGATGGGAAAATGTTTAGTGGGTAAGAGTGCTTGCTATGCAAGCATGAGAATCAGAGTTCAAATCCCTAGCATGTACATAATAACTATGGGGGCTCCTGGGTATCAGTCTACTTCCTGGTTCAGTAAGAGACCCTGTCTCAAAGAAATAAAGTGAAGAGTCTCTTCACACATACATACACACATACACACATACACAAACACACACACACACACATACACAAACACACACACACACACACACACACAAAGGGGGGCAGAGAGAGGAGAAAGAAGAGAGGAGAAAGGAAACAGAGACAGCTGAGAAGAGGAAAGGGAAATTTTAACAAAGTTGTTTAGATTTTACATTGGATATGTAATTTGACAAGGTCTGAGAAGCGCTTTGTGCCTGAGAGCAAGGGTGTTTCTAGCTAGGGTTCCTTGCCACACATCCTGAGTCACTGCTTCACCAGAAATCGTCTGTGTCTCAGGAGGCAAGAACAGCTTTCCACCCCCAGCTTTGCAGGCACTGGACCATCTTGCCTGTTGCTTCACTTCCTACACCTCCCTTCCTTTTTCCCAGACCCCTCAGAAGGTTCTCTAGAGATCCTCTTATTCAATGCTGCCTACTTTTCTGTAGTTTCTCTAGAGTGGCAAACACTAGGAACCTATGGTATTTATCACCATATGCCTAAAACTTGTAGCTGGTAATTACAATTTAAATGGCATCTCTTGTACCCAGTATCTACTTTCTTATGTCTCTCATATATTATAAATGAATATATGATATATAAGTAAAATTATTTCCTCTAAGGCTTCTACTTACAGAGGAAAGTGCTATGATACAATTTTATTGTCTTACTGAACTAAATTTAAAACGAATCAACTAATTCAACCCAAGAACCATGCCCCAGCACCAAACTCCTACCTTTCATGGCATCCTGTATTCAAGTGAAATGGAAGACCAGAACAGTCTATCAATCACCTGCTTTAAGTATAAGCACTGTGACTATATAACCTACTCTGAGGAAAAATGATATCAAAGAATGATATGGACTCTAAAATAATAGGTAGGTAGATAGATAGATAGATAGATAGATAGATAGATAGATAGATAGAAAAAAATTAAAAATCATCTGTAAGAAGTGAAAAGAAGTTTGTATTAAGTGGTAGATTAGGATGTTCTTGATTCTCACTCTTTAGAGAATGAATTAAACCAATCCTTCTAAATGTGGATATGTGTCAATAGACAATTTTGAATATACTGCACTTTGTAGTCTGATTCTAAAGGGCTGCAGATAAGTAGAAATGGTTGTACCTCTGTTATCTACTTCCCTCCTTCCAACAGCCCAATCCCTTGAGTGGTTAGCCTAGCTCCTGCTCTCCTGGTGGCCACAGCTTCCTAAATACTCAGGAGAATGCATTTTAGGATTTTTGTCTTCCACAAAAATTGGTGAGCTCTTAACTTGAAGATGAACAAATAGATATGTCAACATCTTTGGCCATATGAAAACTTTGACATGGTCAAGGTGTTGTATACACATGCAATATCAGCACTCAGGAGCAGAGACAAGAGGATAACCAGCTTGAGGCTAGTGAAGGTTTCTTAGAAAGTTTTAAACCAGCAAGGGCTACATAGCAAGACCCCGTCTCAAAAGAATCCCCCCAAAAAGGTTAATATCAAAAAAAGATATACCAACTTGGTTCACTGAGGAGAGAAAAGGTAATATCAAAAAAAGAAACACCAACTTGAATCACTGAGGCTAATTCTTTTTTTATACTTTATAGTTCTTAAAACAGAGTTTGTACAGTTAATGGTACTGCATTTGTATTCAGGTTTTCAATGTTTGTGAAATTAGTATTTAAAGCCATGTTTTGTGTGTGTGTGTGTGTGTGTGTGTGTGTGTGTGTGTGTATCTGTGTGTCTCTGTGTCTCTGTATGTGTGTGCTGTGTATAAAACAGCCAATGAGAGCAGCGTGGAGATGAGGTGATGGTGACAATCACTGAGTCAATGGCTCCAGCGCCAGACACAAAAGCTGAAACCATCTTAGGTGCACCTTTTATTTGCCAAACCTAGGCAGAAGCACACAGATCTACTTCCCAAACCATGGACCTCCTTTTCTGACTCTGCCTTATCTGTAAGTAATCTTCAGCACAACAAACTCAACAGACTCATCTCACAACATCTTCCCGTCTGGCTGTGCTGTGATCACTCTGCCCCTTGCAGAAGCAAGGAAGCTCCTTTTATTGCTAATTTCTGTTTTGTCTCTTACTCCTGTCCAGCTTGGCTCTAATAAGAACAGAATATTCCTAAAGACTCCTGTTGGCCCTACGAAGATAAACTTCACCATGGACTCAATTCTGAGTCTACTTAATTTTCCTGTACTGGAATTCCAGCAATGTGCCTGAAGCAACAAAATGCATGCAACAATGTGTGTATTCATTGGGCCATTAAACAGTAAAACAATTTTAGATTCAGGCTTTGAGATGTTCTGATTATTAGAAGTCCTTAAAATTTGTTCCATCCTCTCTAAACATTACCCTCTGTCCCCCACCCCCCTGAAAATTCATTTTATTGCACATTTCATGGCAAGCTTTATGACAATGATCACTCCAATCCCTAATTAGCAAGTGGTAACAGATAGGGAGTTAGATCCACTCCTGGCGACATCTCGACAGATTGACACCGCCACCCCCAACCTCCCAAAATCCCTGCAAGGCTTCTCATTTCAAATGTGACCATGCTCCAACACAATGTTGGCAAGCCTAGTCTCGTGTTGGAGGAGGGGGAGGGGACTATAAAAGCAACATGTTCGCACAAGCATGGCAGAGCCCATGCATAAACCATTTGGTTTTGCAATTAAAAACAGGTTTGGCTTCCCTCTGCATCAGTAAGACAACGTCAAAGCAACACTCGTCCTGAAAATTTTCCCTTGTGAATTCAAATGAACTGTGAGTCTTTGGGGTTCTCTTTGTTTGCATGTGCATGCCTTGAGAATGAATTTTTACAAGTGTTCAATGTGTTTCTTTCTGGGGTAATGCCATTGATGTGTGTGTTGAATCACTGCTATGAGATGGGTCTCAGTTACACTTTTCCGTTCTCTGTCCCCGAGGCATGTAGCTAGCATTTTGATCTGACCTATCAGGTATATCACCACCGCAGGTGAATTCATTCTCCAAGTTTGATCCTTTAGAAAATGAACGTTTGTTCTAAAGACCTAAAGGAACTGACTCGTGATCACACTCTGGACTCAAGTTTCAAAGATAGTAAAAATCACAAATACATTTACTGCTAGGGAAGTGTTGTAAACCTGTCTATAATAACGACTAATTATATCTTTATTGTTATTGTCCTTAAATAATGCATTAAAATATTAGATCTTATGATATTGGGGGAGCACTCTACTTCAAACCAAAAAATCCTTGCTTTTACTTTATAGTGGACAACCTAAATACTATAAAAAGCTATTTTAATTTAAGTGAATTTAGCAATTTTCTACAAGGTAGAATTTGCTTTCATTTGTCTTTTGTGGTGGCCCCATCCAAATAAATGGAAAGAAATGCCATCCCTTATTTGAGTGTACAGTGTAAAAATATCAGTTCAAAAGTTCAGCCCCATAGGAAAATGCCATGCCGTAGATCTTGGTAGACATGAGTCAAAACCACCTGGGAAAGCCAGGCTACATGAAGAAATCCTCACAATAAAATAAGTCAGAGGTACCTGAGGCATGTGTCCAAGGCAAGTAAGTATTCAAGGAAAGTTTTGTGAAAAGATAGTGTCTTAAGAGTGTCAATTATTCTCCAGAAGTAATTATTCATATTAATTAAAGGAGAACGATGGGCCAAATGAGGTGGGAAAAAAGAACAATTATTCGCAGTGGGACATACTTGATCTAAAAACATCTGGGAGTGATTTTAAATTTTCTTTAGTTACCGAACCCACTAAAGTCACTTAGAAAAGATTAGTTTATTCATGTTTTTCTGAGTTACCTTCTTTGACAATCACTCAATAGGAAAATCACTAAAATATAAATTGATCTTTGTTTGCATCATTCTGAAATTGATCCTTTAAAACAAATATTAAAAATCTTTTTAGAATGTATGTGTGAAGTAAATAGAAGTATATTTGGCACAAAGTAGAAAAAAATGAACAAATACATGTGTGAAAATTGTGTAGTCTTATTGAACTGGTCAAAAGTTACTCTGTTCCATCAGGCCCATTTTTTTCATATAATTAAACTGTTATATGCAAGTACAAACACATGCATCTACATTTTTACTTCTCAAAACTATATGGATTTGCTTACTTTTGATCTGTGAGACCAGTAAATAGAAAAATCCTAATTGAGAGTGCAGTGTGAATTGATAAGAAAATTAACTCTCTCAAATAAATAGTTATTAATTATAAATAAGTATTTTCTAATTTAACTAAGTCTGTGTTGGAGCTTCTAAATTGACTTTGGGCACCCAGTGGCTGGCTGTGTGTTTTCCAACCTTGCAAATAAAAGATAAAAATGTAAGAAGCTGCCAAGGCAGAAATAAATTCAGCATTAAAGTTGTAGAAATAATATGTTTTTTTTTAAGCAAAATAAATATACATGGTCATGACTATAATTTTAAACCTCTATGTAATTTGAGTCTTTCTCTCCACTTATCAAATCATTGACTCTTATTGAAATTGTTTTAATGAGTCAGAAGTCATGAATTACTTATAGATTGGATGAAGAAAGACCATTTTGCTTTTCATACGTATATAAATTTCACTAGAGGACTATTTTATGTAAGAAAATCCTTTATTAATTCACTGTTACTGGCTCCGTTTCTAACAGTTATCGTCCAAATTATTGAAAAAAGAAAGAAAGGGATAAGGGTGGTTTTTATGTCTTTCTACTCATATGTTCAGATGCTCAATAAATGACACAATCACGTGATTAAGGGTGGCACGTCCGTGAAAGAAGGCTCAAAACAATGGGGCAGGCATCTTCAGCTCTTTTGGAATTGTGGTAGTTAGTTTCTGTGAGTGTTCAAATAGCCCTAATGTAGAGAACTGCTCATGAGAAGAGTTGTTGGAGAACCTATTAATGAGCACTCTGGGATCTTAATCATGAGTTTATAGTTCAGGACATTAGATACCCTTTATGTGATAAAAAGAAGTACACGAGCCATTACATCATTACACTAATTTTTCCTATGAGTGAACTGGAAAAAAAAATGGTTCCATGGAATTTATTTCCAACTAAAATTGCAATGTAGTTACTTTTCCTTCAGTTCTGTTGCATGTCTTCAGGTCTGGTTTAAATGACACATTCACACTTATGAGATAGAATACTTGCTTTTCCAAATTGACTATCAATTAAAATTTTTGAGGGGTTTTCTTTACAGAAGCAAGGGGAAACTTAAATGGAGAGAGATAACTTTGCTGTTTACAGAAAACATGATTAGGCAGGCAGGCCTTTGCTTTCCTGCTGTCGTTTAGAGCAAAAACTGAGGCACGCCACAAAAATGTTGTCTCTGCCCCTTGCACTTTTTGCTCACATTTAACCCCATTAAAACAGCAGCCCGGCTAAAAACATAGAACAACGCCACGGGTGTGTTGCATAAGCCTCTAATAAAAAATGATTTTAAAACATTCGCAAACTGCCAAGCTCTGAGAAAATGCTTATTAATGTCTAATAAAATGGTGAGAATTGGGGAGAAGTCACACAGTAAAGCTTTTTGTGTGTGCCGTGAGGAAGTCGGGTTAGTCCACAGCCACGTGGGCTTGACTATGGCAAACTCAGGGCCAGAAAAACGAGCCCGGCCATTCTTTCATAATGAATTGCTGAGAGTCAAAAACAATCACTCCACTGTCAGTCAGTCACCCAGGAAGGCACAAGCCTTCTGTGCTCGGCCATAAGAATCCAGAAGTTTACAAGTGACTGCAAATTTCCAAAGTTGCTTTTCTAGATAGCATCTGTGTCCCTCCAAATGAATTCAAGCGCATTTTGCCTAAAGAAATTTCAAATGGTCACTACGCCAATTTCTGACTAGCACTTGGTCCACAAGGCAAGGGGAAAACTGAGTCGGGGAGCTTTTAACAATCATTCATGTATTATTTCATCAGTGATGGCTAGGAGAACCAGCACTGTATGGTCTAATGCACTGGTTCCCAACCTGTGGGTCACGACCTCTTTGGCAAACTTCTATCTCCAAAAAAAAAGTATTTACATTATGATTCAAAACAGTAGCAACATCACAGCTATGAAGTAGCAACAAAAATAATTTTATGGCTGCGGATCAGCATACCATAAGAAATTATATTAGAGGGTGGTAGTGTCAGGAAGGTTGAGAACCACTGGAGTGGTTTCTAATTCTATAGATGGTTATCCTTATAAAAGGTCATAAGTGGGGCTAGGCAGATGACTCAACAAGTAAGAGCTCTGACTGTGCTTTCAAAGGACTCAGGTTCAATTGTCAGCACCCAAATGGTGGCTCACTACCATCTGTAACTCCAGTTTCAGGGGATCCAAAGTTTTTTCTAACATTTAAGCACTACCAGCACTCATATGGGACACATATGAAATCTATACACACAGGAAAATAAAACATGTTAGAAAAAAATATGGTTACAAGGAAAAGGACTGAATTTTTCTCGGTGTTACATATGTAGAATTTTTAATTTTTAATTTAGAAGGTGTATATGTCTATGCATGTGTGCATGCATGCACATATGTGCATGCATATGCATGAGTGGGTGTGTGCATGTGTGTGTGTGTATGTGTGTGTGTACATGGACAGGATGTGTAGGGTGGTACACTTTTCTATGTGGGCATATGTAGAAACCAAAAGTTGTTATCAGGGGTCTTCTTCAATGTCTTTACCAGTTTACTCTTTAATGCAGATTTTTCTCAGTCTTACTGTTTAACTAAGCTGACTAGCTAGCAAGTGCCGATCTACAGTAATCTCAGCCACCCAGTGCTAGGGATATACGTGTTCTCTGCCATACATTGATTTTAGATGGGTGCTATACATCTGTATGCTGGTCCCCATGCTCACTCACAAAGCAACACCCACCCTACTGCGTCATCTGTTCACCACGTTTAAAAGTATTTTGGGATAACTCCATCAATCCTGCATGCTTAATTCATTTCTAAGAATGCCCTGACTCTGATATTTGCTTCATAGTGTTGCTTCCAGATCTGATAGACCCTAAGACTCCTCTGAATAGTGCTCCAGACCAAAAGAACCAACACCTCTGGAGAAGACCCTGAGCATAGGTGTGGCCTAAGCAATCTAGTTTGTGAAGCACCATAGGTACCCTTATGGTGAAGCAAGTTTTCCATATGCAGCTAAAGTTTGAGAATTCCAGCTCACTGTGAACAGATTCCATCTTGAAGAAACAGAATGCTTTTTCTGGAGGTGTGGTTCAGTTGGAAAGAATGCATTTAGCTAGTGCAAGGTCCTGGGTTCATCACCAGCATCCATAAAGAACACACAGGAAGAACAAAGGAGGAGTCTTATTACAAAGAGCCTCAAGAATCACTAAACTCATTTCTCTAGAGACTTTCTGAGATCTGATGTCTAGACTAAAGAAAGCATGACAATGGTGTTTCCAACTTGAAAGCCCATAAACACACATGTAGAAACATTTCATCTCAAATCCAGGGTAGTCTGTAAGAGCACACACACACACACACACACACACACACACACACACACACACACAAAGCCATCAATAAAGAACCTCACTCACAGAAAACAAAACCAGTAAAGAATGTTTCATTACTGAGAAAAAATGATTCGATCACCTAACGGTCAGCCAATAGCAACTTGACATTGCAATAGACTCCACCCCAGCATAAAAAAAAAAAGTCATGTGTCACATAAACATGA
Source organism: Arvicanthis niloticus (assembly GCF_011762505.2). NCBI lineage: Eukaryota > Metazoa > Chordata > Mammalia > Rodentia > Muridae > Arvicanthis > Arvicanthis niloticus. The sequence continues at coordinate 57,939,438 of NC_047665.1, read as the reverse complement.
GCCTAAGCAAATACATGTTAATGCACAGCGGCTCATGGAGAGTACAGCTCTGAACGATAAGAACGTGTAGCTTGATAAGCTTCTATATGTGAGATGGGATGATATAGAAAAAAGGAGGGACTTGTTTTTAGACTTACCGCTTCTGCATTGAGAAGAATATTTACCATAAAGCCATAAGATGCCAATAAACACAGCAATTAAAGTAAGTTTTGTCTCACCTTTTGACTAAGAAAACTGTACCTAACAATACTACCCACCACAGCGATTAATGATCAAGTTTGGGGTTGTTTGTTTATTTGTTTGTTTGTTTTTATGGAGAGTATGAAGCCATGCAGGCCTCCTAAGTATCTGCTTGCATAACAAGTTTTGACAAGAATCCACTTAAGTAGGTCAGCTCACACAGAGTTTATCTACCTCCAGCAAAGATGAAGTAAAGTTGGCGATCATTTTACCCAAAGAATTTTCCTGTGTTTCCTGTATTTATTGGCGTTTACCTGGCTTTATGGTGAATATATTTTACTGTTCAGATTGCTGCTTCTTTAATGAATCTAAACACTGTATGCAATAAATATATTGATTTTTGCCACTTTATTGTAAATGAAAACACTTAGGCCAGAAAAGCCTCCGTGATCACTGAAGTTACAAGACATTTCCAATAAGACTAGAGAATGAGTACTCCAGGAGCAACTGTGGACAGGGCACACAATTGCTGTCATGTTTAAGTCTATCAGGCATTCCCATTAAATTGTTCCCTCAAACATCACCAGGGGCAAAATCCATTCTGAAAAAAAAAAAAATGAGTGCAGAAGTTAAAAAAATGAAGCGTTCACCTTCAGAAACCTTAGTGGCTTGGCCTGCAATCTGCCCAACAGATCTGTGCTCCCTCTAAAATGTCTCAAGGAGATGCTAACAGATATGCGATATGTTTGCTTTGGAATTGGATGCCTGGAACGGTTAGTGAATGACCTGGAAACCCAGGGAGAAGTTCAGCCTTGCTTATTTGCTTATGTGTTACCTGTGTGCCAGGACTGAAACTTCCCACTCGAAGATTAGTTTTCAAATTAAAAAGTGAGAGTCTGGAAAATTGCTGAGAGGAAAAAGTTGAAGTCGAGGGAAGTGCACTTGCCCTATTTTCAAGTTGCAAATAAAAGGAGATACAGCTGTCTCCTTGTTTGTTCCCCCTTTACTTCTAGACAGGGCTTGAAGCTTCCAGAAAGCCTCCTTTGTTACAAACTTTCCACCTCAAGCTGTGTCTACTTCTTTCTTGTTTCCTTGACTACCTGAGAGGATACATGAGACCAGCCACCTAGTAAAGCAGCATAGCATCCACCCAACCTCACCACCCTCATCATCATCATATCAACACCCTGCCCTCATCTCTCAGATCCGTGTGAATAAGGCAGTGCTGACTACATTGAGAATTTACAGACAAGATTATAACTTCTCCTGACCTCACAAACATGACAAACTTCAAACATGTCCATATGTGAATACTTGTATTCTGGCTTGCCACTTTCCTGAGACATAGAGAAGGCTGAGTTAGAACAGATTGTGAGCCCTTTCATTTTATTTAAGGAAGAAAAGTCTAGTCACAAATAAAAAGAGAGGCCCTGCAAAAGAAACACTCATGCTGAAGTTGCTGGCAGAGGGGAAATGAGAGCCAAGGTATGCCGCCACTCAAGTGACAAATACTGATTGTTACACGTAGGAATCTCTCATGGGATAAGCATATGTAAAAGATATTGTCCACCCACAAGGGTATCATAACCTCCATGCTTGAATAAGACTTAGCCATGAAAAGAACTTAGGCCAAAAGAAGAAAAAAGAAAAACTGCACACGAATATAAAGCTTAAGTAATAATATAACAATACAAGCATGCTGCCAAGTTTGAAAGAAGTTGAGATTATAGAGTCCTGAAAGGAAGAAATCAGATGTGCTCACAGGCTGAGGCAGAACAACTATTTCTGATGTAGGAATTTGCTTCCGTACATGGCTGTGCCCAGCTCTTCTTGATGCATTTAAAACACTCTCGAAATAAAAAGAAATTCAGGCAGGAGGTCATGGTCTCTGAGAAATGGGCCACAGAAAAAAAAGCCATGAACAGAGGTTTTCATCCTGCTGGGTTTCTTTGGGAGTTTTGTTAATTTGGTTGGGTTTGCTTTAGGTTTGGTTTAGTGTTGTTGTTGTTGTTGTTGTTGTTGTTGTTGTTGTTGTTGTTCTTCTTCTTCTTCTTCTTCTTCTTCTTCTTCTTCTTCTTCTTCTTCTTCTTCTTCTTCTTCTTCTTCTTCTTCTTCTTCTGTTTCTTTAATTTTTGTTATATTTTGTTTCTGTTTTGGGTCTTGATTTATTCCTTCACTGCCAGAATGTGAGGTGTTGAATTTTCCAACTTTTAAGAAAGGATGAGGAACACTGACTGAAGCTTCTGTGTCTATGGAACAATTACTCTCTACTTTCTTTGTATCTTGTTCTGATACTGCAGTAACAGTCAACTTAAGTCGGTACAGATTCATAAACACACAGTTAATGGAGCTACACGGGGCTCAGCTTGGCATCGTTTGTAACATGTGTAGCCACTTCAACCCTGCCTCTCTGCAGCTCTACTCTTGTAACTTGCATGAATTTCATTTAATGTGCTCAGAGTATTTGTCTAAAGTATATTTTTCATCATTCGCGCTGACACGAGAGTCACTTTAACCTGTAGGATAGCTGGAAACTTCCACTGTTCTAGCTTCTTACCCAAACATTGCCTGTCCCCAGAGGAAAGCTCTGACTTTCCATGATAAAACAGAGAGGTAGGTGAGAAGGAAGGCAAGCCCAGAAAGGAGGGGAAGAAGAAAGGTAGGGAAGAGGGAGAAAGGGAGGGAGGATCGGAAAGGTTGAAAGGAGGGAAGGGAATAGGGAGGGGAAATAGATAAAGGAAGCAAGTGGGGATGTGAAACATGAGGAAGCAGAGAAAGAAGAAAGAAAAAGAGAAGAGAAGAAGAGTGTGCACACATTGTTCTGGGGCTCTGTCTTGGCTTGCCACAGCTATCTCACTCAACTGCAATAATAGTGCCATAAAGTTCTAACATCAGTTCCCTCAACAACAAGCCTGCCACCCACACAATCCTGCCACTCAAATGCCTCGCTAGCTTTTCTCGTTAGCTTATTATGATGGGCCTCTTAGTCAAGTCTCAGTTTGACTAACCTATATTGCTGCAGGCAACTGGTTAGTCAACTTTCATCTTATTTAACAAAAGCAATGAAATGGCCCTGAACGCTCCTCCTGCCCCTGTCTCAGCTCTCAGAGGTTCTGCCAGACAATCTGGTTAATCAGCTGTATCTGGAATAAAGGAACCCCCTAGGACGAGGGTCACTTTTTTTTCAATCCTTCCTTATTAAATGACGGGATATGCCCTTTATTGTAATTCAGCATTCAATCCACACAGTTATATAGAAAAGAATATAACATTTACATGTACAATTACATATCTGGAAAAGAGATGCTCCAGGAACTTACAAGAAGACTGGAGACCAAGGTGGGAATAAAAATTAAAATAATCATAATTAACATGATATATTGCTTACCATAGGCCAAACAGTTCCAAGAATGTTGCCTGTGTTGACTCATTTAATCCCCACTAGATTTCAATGAGGTAGGTGCTGTAATTAACCCCATTTTACAGAGCAGAACCATTAAGGCACAGAAAAAGTTAATTGATTTGCCCAGGGTCACACAGCAGTTAAATGGCATTTCATAATTGAGATCCAGGCAATAAAGCTATAGACTTATACTTTATACTCCATGCTACTTACAAACAGTAAAAGAACATACTTTACTTATGTTCTGAAGCACCCAGTATATTCTGTAAAATCTGATCCAATAAAAACTCTACAAAAAAAGTCACAGAAGAAAATGAAGTTAAAAAGGGTTTTCTATAGTCCACATTATATTCTAAGAATCCGAATCTATGTGTGTAGTTTTCAATCTCTAAAGCTTACTTTGAAAAAAATATGCTTCATATGAAAAAAATTTAAAGAAGATTGTGACCTGGTTTCCTCATCCACACAGTTTAAGAAGATTAAAATAATGGATGCAGAGCCATAACATTGTTCGATGTGTGGTCCATGATCAATGAACAGTAGCTACTATTTATAACTACTATTGGATTCCCCTCTGGCATGTCCACCATTATCAGACCTAACATTAAGCGTCTCTCCTCACTGCAGAAATCAGTGTTCCCACCCACCCATCTAAACAAACCACAACGCTACAAAATGATATGCTGATTGGGACTCCTGTTGGGAAATAGCAAACACACAAGCGAGAACTCCCTAGAGTTAATAATCGGGTTTCAAAGGAAGTTCTTACAAACAATGGGGAAAGTTATTTGAGAGAGATCTGTTAGAGCAGATACAGAGTTGGAAATTTGGATAGACACCTTGACTGAGAGAACGCTCCAGCCGCAGAGTTACAATTAGATAAGGCATATCCAAATAGGAGGAGGACTCAGTCTGCATGAGAAAGTACTGGAGGACGTTTCTACCAACTCTCTTGCTTCCTGGTTCTCTGGACCACTCCCTGGACATAAAAAAGAAGTAGAGCAGAGAACCAACATATGTGAAGCAGTGGGCTTCCAGACTTCCATGGGAAGCATCCTAGACAAAAATAGTGACAGAGTGCTATGGGTAAGAAGAAAGGCTGTTTCCAGAGTTATCAATGCACAGAAGATAAAATTAATTGCAGCACAAATAAGAAACATGCTGAACCTGCCCTAGTTCACGTTTTGGCTTTTGTTGTGCCATTATCAAAAGAACAGATTTGTTTATTTTCAATACTTAAGATTGAGTCTGAGCTTACTATAAAAACACCTACATGCCTGTATTTATTTCGCCACTGTTCACAGTAACCAAGCTTTAGAATCAGCCTTGGTATCCTTCCATGGATAAATCGATAAAGACAATATGGTATATACACCCAACAGAGTTTCAGTCTGCCACAGTGGAAGAGGAAATTATGTGGCTTGCAAGAAACACATGGAGCTAGAGATCACCATTCCAAGTGTCTTGAGTTAGTCCCCCAAGCACAGGGAATTGTGTGTTTTCTCATGTAGGAAGGGAAGGGAAGGGAAGAGGAGGGGAGGGGAGGGGAAGGGAGGGGAGGGGAGGGGAGGGGAGGGGAGGGGAGGATAGGATTAGTGAAGGGAAGAATGGGGAAGGGAAAAGAAGGGAATGGAAGGATAGGGAAGGGAAAGGAAGAAAGGGATTAGGGAAGACAAGGATAGGGAAGGGAAGAATAGGGAAGGATGGGGAAGGGAAAGAAACGGAAGGGAAGGGGAGGGAAGGAAATGAAAGGGAAGGGAAGGGAAGGGGAGGGGAGAGGAGGGAAGGGGAGGGGAGGGGAGGGACGGAGGGAGGGGAGGGGAGGGGAGGGGCAGAGCAGAGGGGACTTGAAAGTAAACTGGGACTTCGTGTCCATAGTGCAAGGGAAAAAATTGAAATATCTGACATCTGCTGATAGACTTTCATTTAGAAATATTCTCTTTAATGTGTTCAAATACAGTAGCTTGCTCAAGGATTTTATGCACTCAGAGGGAGACTGCTAATGCAGATTCACAACTAACTGAAGTATTGGGTTGAGACTAAGGGACTATGGAGTTCTTAGCTCTAAACAAGACATCTTTATCACCCCCTTCACAGTCTTGGGACAATTATGAAAGACGAGAAAGAAAGATCAGGAAGGTGAGGATGCAGAGGAGTGCTTTGAGGGGCTATCATCAGAGGGTTTCATGGTTGTGCAAATACAGCAGATGTGCACCAGGTCTTTGTGCGTGCACACACACACACACACACACACACACACACAAATGGCATGGAGATATGAAACTAGCTGGAAGAGAGGGAATTAGCAAGAGTGAGAGAGGAATAAGACAAAATATAGGGTGGATATGGTCACTATATACTCTAGATTTACATGTAATTGTTTAAAAATAAAGTTAAAAATTACATACTGATCTGGGTCTTTCCATATGAAGTGAGAACCCAGAGTCAGGTCTCCAGATCATTTTTTTTTTTCCTATAAAGTCTCTATTTATCATCTTCATGACAATTCTATCAAAGATCAGGATCCTCATAGCCCAGATTCTTATATGGGCCCAAATCCACTAATATGAATGATTGAAAGGGGTGGCGTTAAGAGAGTAGAAGTAAAAACATAAGTGATTCCAAAGATAACTCTGAAAAAGTGTATAATACCTATGTATAATATACATAGGTATGTGTGTACCTATGTATATGTTTGTGTGTATATTTGCTTGTCTTTGTATATGTATATGCATGTCTATATATATGATCTCTTTGTTCTTTCTCTCCCTCTTTCTCTCCTTCTTGTTCTCTCTCTCTGTGCATATATATGTACATATGTGTGTTTATATATGTGTGTGTATGTGTGTATACACACATATACATATATAGATATAGATATAAAATTTTTGTGTATGTATTTGTCTGTCTTTGTGTATGTATGTGTATGTGTGTGATCCCTGTTTTCTCCCCCTGAGTGTGTGTGTGTGTGTGTGTGTGTGTGTGTGTGTGTGTGTGTTTATACTGGCTTTAGACATCAGGGTACAGTTTGCAATACCCAAACTGGTAATCTGATGGCCTGGATCCTTATTTTTACCCTTCACTGGTTTCCTGACTGGCTCTAGGCAAGTCCCTTTTAGTCAACTGCTGTCGTTAGTGTTGATTTTGAATTGTTTCTCAACTCCTTAGTGTCTGTGTAACATTAGGCACATTGCTTAACCTTCTCACCGCCCTGTCTTTCTCATCTTTAAAACAAGAATAATGATAGTTTTAGTTCGCAGATGTGTGGTGAGCAGCAAATGAGATAATATGTATGAAGTATTGTTTGAGGCATCATAAGTGCTCAATAAATATTAGCCATTGTTATTAGCTCTGAGTCACAGCTCTGTCCTCACACACAGCTAGAGAAGGTTACTGGGTGACCTAATGGAATTTCTCACTGGAAAAACTCTACCATGCGGAATGCAGCATATAACTCCAGCATCCAAAAATGTTTGTCACCACAACACTTACCCACCCTGCTGCCCGTCTTTTTTTTTTTTTTTTTTTTTTTTTTTTTTTTGCCTGTCCTATTTTGCATGCGGCGCTGACAATTGTGTTTATCTGATATATTAGGCCACAGAAAATTAGATGTCCAAATTAGGAAGGAAAAGAATCCTGGAAGAAAAACACCTGGCAGAAAAGAGCATTTGCAGCCTGAGATTAGGGGACGGGAGGGTAAACAATTGCTATCGCAGAGTAAAGTCTATGCACACCATCATGACTCCAAGTCATTAAAACAATTTTAATTACATTGAGTGCACTGCTCAAGGCAGTGGCCAAAAGTTAAACAACTTCCATCAAACACTAGGAGCTGTTTATAGGCTCAGGATTGTTAGTGTTCTGATCATTTTCCTTAAGGGCAAATGGCACTGACTACTGTTTAAGCCACTGGCTGGAGGTGTTGCCCTCCTGTCTCTCCTGACCTGGCCTCTCTGGACCCCTACAATATGTAGGAGGACTCGGTAGAATGGCTCTGTCCTCTCAAGAAGGAGGTGGGCATAGAACAAGAGAATAGCAAGCCAGCTCACCAGCACTGTCTGTGAAAAAGCTATCCTACATAAATCTGATTTCATTTCTGAGTTAAAAATGTTAAGATGGTGGGTGGCCCCATCCCTCACCTGGGGGCCATGCTTATCTACTGGAAGTGGTCTATACAGTTTTTATCTCCTCTTTGTTGGGTATTTCACCTGATGCCATCCACATTGGGTCCTAGGAGCCTTTTGCTTCCCTGGAGTCTGGGACTTTCTAGTGGATACTCACAGTTCCCCGTTCCTCACTGCTACATATTTCTATTCAATTTCCTGACCCTCTTGTACTTCTCTCCTATACCTTCTCATACCTGATCCTGTCCTCCTTTTTTCCTCCCCCTTCTGTCTCCCTCCCAGATCCCTCCCTCCCTCTATCTCCAGTGATTATTTTATTTCCCCTTCTTTGTAGGATTGAAGCATCCACCCAGAATTCTTCCTATTCAGAGGAAAGACAGAGACAAAAACTGGAACAGAGACTGAAGAAAAGGCCATCCAGAGACTGCCCCACCTGGGGATCCATCCCATCTGCAGACACTGAACCCCTACACTATTGCTAATGCCAAGAAGTACTTGCTGACAGAAGCCTGGTTCCCTGAGAGGTCTTATCAGCACCTGAACAATACAGATGTAGATAGTCACAGCCAACCATCCATCAGACTGAGCCAGGGACTCCAATGGAAGATTTAGGGGAAAGGCAGAAGGAGCTGAAGGGGATTGCAACCCCATAGGAAGAACAATATCAACTAGCTGGACCACCCAGAGCTCCCAAGGACTAAACCACCAACCAAAGAGTACACATGAAGGGAACCATGGCTCCAACTGCATATGTAGAAGAGAATGGCCTTATCTGACATCAGTGGGAGGGGAGGTCCTTGGAGGTTTGATGCCCCAGAGTAAGGGGATGCTAGAGCAGTGAGGCAGGAGTGGGTGAGTGGGAGGAGGAGCACCCTCATAAAGGCAAAGAGGATGGGGGAGGAGGGGAATAGAATGGGGGGACTTGTAAAGGGGTAACCTGGAAGGGGAATATCATTTGAAATGTAAATGAATAAAATGATTAATAAAAAAATAAGACTGACTTCAAGCTCTTTTCTTGCATCAACATCAGGAATATAATTCCAAATCTAGCTCCCTTTCCAACACTGAATATAATGGACTCTGGCATTAGGACTCAGGCAGTTTGGCGTAAGGTTCAAATATTGTCTCAGATACTTCAGCAAGACATTGAAATACTTCTGTGCATCACTTTCTCATCCTAGATTATAAATTCTAATATCTTTTTTTTTATTAGATCTTTCATTTACACTTCAGATACCATCCCGTTTCCCCATCCCCCCCCCCTTAGAAAACCCCTATCCCATGCCCCCTTTTCCTTTTTGCATTTATACATTTTTTTAAGAAATGTTAATCATAGGCTTTATAAGTTTGGTATTGTTCAATCAGAGGTGTAACCCACTACCCAACCTAGATATATCAACTATCTTTGACTGGTGGAGATACATAAACATCTGCTTCCCTGTTTCCCCCCTCTATCTCTCTTTCATCACCTAAATTCTAATATCTTATTTCCCAGGGCCAACAAGAACAAATGAGAGCGTAGACGTCGAGCAGAGTCCAGAGATAGCATAGCAGGGCTGAAGATGTAATTACAAGTCATAGGTCATTAAAATGGCATGGGGGAGGGGGTGGTTAATGTCCATGCAAAGATAAATAGTCTCATTTCTTATGATCTAGTATGGTTGGAACATGAAATGTCATCTATGGGTTCATGTATGTATGGTGGTATGCCTTTTGGGTTTGAAGAAAGTAAGTAGATCCTGGAAAACCTGACCTGATCAAGAATGTAAATTCACTTGTCCCATTCTAAACATAGTGGTATTATTAGGAGGTGACAAAAAGCAGGAGGTAGGACCTATATAAGGGAAAGCAATGTAAGCCATTCTCTGGAAACACATAAACACCCTTTCCCCCCTTTTCCTGCACTCCTTCCAACCTCCCTCTGACATCCCTACCTTTCCCTCAATGCAAAGTCCATAGCAGTTACAATGTGACTGTCCCCATGATGCCGTGTCACACCAGAAGCCCAAAAGCACTGCACATGAAAGAAACCTGTGCCATCATGAGTCAAATATTTTTCTACCAAATGGTTATCTCAGGTGTCTGTCATAGTGACCAAAAAAAGAAACTAATATGGGCTCCATTATTGTTTTGGCCTAAGACAGGTGTTAGAACTTCCTGTTTTGTCCTTTGCCATACAAAGGAATTGTGAACATTTTTTTCAGACTTTCTTAAACCCAGTTTCTATCACCTACATTTGGGAACACTGGGCCTTACCTGGGGAATTTACTAAAAAAAAAAAAAGTTAAAAACAAAACAAAACGTAAGTCTAAACATATTTAAAGAACATGACTCACTGAACCAGACAGATAGCTAGTGCCTGAAATACATTAAATTGAGGCTGAGTCTTTCCATACATTATCTTGGCTAATCTTAAGGAAATCATTATACAGTAGGTGGGATATGGGTCATTATGCTTTCTCAAAGGAGTAAAAAGAAAGTTGACGTTCACTGTCAGGTTTATGGCATGAGGATTAGTATTGGAAATCAGACTCCCATCCACAAGACTTGCATTTCGATATTCTGTTGTATGTTTTAGCTACATGTGCAGTGAGTGAACATTCACAAGTCCAGATTTGCATGTGTGGGTCACATGCATGGTGTGGTACATGTGCACATGTGTGTGCTTGCATATGGAGTCTCAAGGTTAATGCCAGAAATCTTCCTCATCATTCCTTGCCCCTATTCTTTGAGGGAAGACTTCCCAATTGGATCCAGTGCTTACCAGTAATGGCTAATCTGAATATGCCCTATCACTGTCTTGGAGAGTTAGCATTACAGGTGGGAAGCTATTCCCATGGGGCATTTAAACACATCCTGGGGTCCTAAAGTGCAGTTCTCATGTTTGTATGTCAATGCTTTAAATCAGAGCCATCTGTTCATCTCCAGTCTAGGGTTTTTATTAATATTAAGGCCATTTCCACTGCAATGTTAAGAGAGAAAAGAAAAGCAAACTTGCTGTCTTCATACTGTCCCAGCACTAAGAAAATATTTGTGATGATAGTTTTGGTGGGACACCATGAAGTGACCGGGATAAAAGGGTGAAGTTCTGTCCCATATAACAGCAAACACAGAAAATAGAAGGGCTCATGCGTCTCATTCAGCTGCAAAAGATTTGGTTCTTTTATACCTGTCTCTACATGCACTGATTTATCTTTAGGTCTGTTGTGTAGCAGTCATCAGGTGGCTCTAAATGACAACTGTAGCTACAGGCTTGCTTGATTTTGCTCAGCAGACTGCACAGAGAAAACTCTTCCTTATGTCTGTAGCCTGAAGATTTCCTTTTATCTGTTATGACTACTCCTATCATTTACCTACTCTTAGACCAATCATATGAAACGCAAAGATGTCCGAATTGTTCTTGTTCTCTCTCTCTCTCTCTCTCTCTCTCTCTCTCTCTCTCTCTTCCTCTCCCTCTCCCTCCCCCCTCTCTGTGTCTGTATGCATGTGTGTAGATATACATTGTATACATTTTGATGTATGCACATGTATGTGTACACAATCATATGTGGGTACAATCACCCACACATGTACATGTAGAGGCCACAGGTCAACATCAGGCACTTTCCTCTATTGCTCTCCATATTATTTTTTGAGACAGAATCTCTCACTAATCCTAGAGTTCACCAGTTTGGCTAATCTGGCCGGACATTAATGACCCAATTTCTGCTAGTCTTTGCTTCCCCAGTATTATTGTTGTTACAGACACAGGCTACTGACTCCTATATGGGTGCCAAGGATCCAAAATGAGGTCCTCAGGTTTATGTATAACTGTTTTACCTACTAAACTATCTCCCCAGAGCTCTTTCAGCTTTTTCTGTGCCAGATGAAGAACAATGGGCTGCTACCGCAGCAATGAGTTATCTGCTCCTTACTTAGTCATCTCAGGGATGGGAGGATGCATAGATAAGTATGTTCTTTACAGAAGAATATGAGAACTATTGGAATGAGCAAAACTCACAACTAAATTAACTAATGGTGCTTCTGTTCTGAGTTTACCTGTGGTTATCTTAACCAAAATATTTGGTTTCAGGTGATTATTGGAATAAGAACTGTAGAGAGAATAGGCAAATGCTTTTGCCCCTACAATTGTCTTCCTTTCTTTTTTCTGACTGAAATTCAAACATTGCTACCTTCCAAACTTTTATGTGAACTATAAGAAAAGTGATAGCCATTCTTATGATGCCAAGTTTTATTAAATCAGTTCTGGACATGAATAGGCTTTTCTACAGGTCTCTACTAATTGTGCAACAGTGTATGGTTTTGTTCTAATGCTTCCATCCATGTATCTTAAACACTGTGACCGTGTACATGCCTCATTACTCTTTCTTATTTATGCTCTCCTTGCCTCATCCCAATACCTAAGGGGCAGAGATAGTGACCTTGAGAAGAAAAGAAATAAATTTTGATAGAGAAGAAATACATGAAATATAATTGAGAACATAATAGGGTGATTTGAAATGCATAAAGACTAGAAATTAGAACAATGTTTTGAAACACTCTGAGACCACTCAAGTGTATGACTATTGATGACTCGCCGATGAATGGAATGGAATTGAGGTTGTGCACCTGATACAACATGTGTTTTGTTGTTGTGTATTAGGGTGTGTGTGTGTGTGTGTGTGTGTGTGTGTGTGTGTGTGTATGTGTGATTTAAAATATGTGTGGGTTCATGTATTTGTGCTGTTTTCCATTTACATGTGTGTATGTGCATGTGAGCATGTGTGTGTGCATTGAGAGGTTCCAGGATGATGTTAGAAATCTTTCTTGAATGTTCCTCCACCATTTACGTGGCATATAGGGATCTGGACTGTGGTCCCCATGCTAACTCAGCAAATACAGAACCACCAACCCATCTCCCCAGCTCAGTTTTTAAAATGTATTGTATATGTGTATGTGTGTGAGGAGGAAGGGAAAGTAGACATGTCTGTGGGAACACACCCCTGCTCACATGTGTGGAAAACAGGGGTCAATATTGCTTGTCTTCATTCATTGTTTTCTACCTTGGTTTTGAGATGGGATCTGGTCCTGAACCAGGAGCTATTTACCTAGCCTTGCTGGCCAGTGATCTACTGGGATCAACCTGTCTCTGTCCCTCTGTGCTGAGGTTCTAGAGATGCACTGCTGCATCAAGTCTTGATAGGGGCATTGGGATCTGACCTCAGGTCCTTCTGTTTACACAGTAGACATTTTGCCCATGGAGTCTTCTCCCCAGAAACTCAGATATATCTTTAAAGCAGAATTTTCTAAGAACATAATAAAGTAGTGTTTTTCAAGGGATAGTCTTCCAAATTGTCTACTCTCCAAGCTTTAGGTTTACTTCCTGGTGTGGGGGTGATAAAGGCTGCCCTTCTGAACAGTCCATGCATATTGTAGAAATTACCTCATTCACAGACTCAGAGGATACTCTTTGGGTAGAAAGATGACAGACATTGGCAAAAGTGTCACCTCACTAGGTTCCATTATGTGATAGTGAGACAGTTGCTAAACTGGGAGTCATTCTTTAAAGGAATCCACAGAGCTCTTATGAGCCCAGGATTTCCTGGTGCATGCCTCAGAGACCAAGTGAGGGTAGATGACATGTTTTTCCTTTCCACTGCTGGGATCACACTCATCCTAATGAGAAGGTTTTGGCACACCTTGAACATTACACAACCGTATGCAACTGCAGAGGCTTTTGCCTTCTCTTCACTGAGCTTCTATATCTCCAGTGTTGTAATATCACCACTATCTCAAGCAGATATGATAGAGTTGTCTACTGGCTATAGAATTTGTCAAACATTAGTAGGTACTGGAGCTACCCAATAAGCATATAGCACTTTTGTCATCTTTTCCTGATAGTGGTTTTGATAAGATTTAAAATAGCCTCAACTTTAACTTCCTTAATACTATGTGTGCACACATGCATGCTTGTATGCATTTGTGAGAACAAGGGATCTTAAATGTCAAAGGTGACCATCTTCTGTAAATGCCTAAGCCTCACCACACTTTCTGACTTCGTTGACTTGACATTTGCTTCTCCTTTTTGGAAAAAAAAAAGTCTTTTTCAACATTAGTCCTCAATCCAGTGACGTAAAGAGAGTCAACCTTGGGGAGATTCTCAGGGAAGTCCCTCCAGGAGCCTGAGGGCGTGTCTCCTTCAACAGAAAAAACCCTTATCAAGTGGGTCTTTGCAAGTTGCTCTATGGAAACCTGAGTGAGATTCTGCCTAAGCTTTCATTAGTTAAAAGTTGTTGCTACCTGCCAGTTGTTCTTCCAAACTGTCATCAGGAAGCAGAAGAAAAAGAGAATGATTCCTAAAGCAAACAATCAAGGTGTGCCTGGAAGTTTTGGACATCTACTGAATGAAACACCTGATTTTCAAAAAAACAAATGAAACCAAAACAACTAATTTAATAAAAATAATTTAGATTTAAAAAAATAAACTGGGGAGGTGGCCTAGTCTGCAAAGTGCCTCCACAAGCAGAAGTACCTGGGCTTGATACATAGAATTCATGCTATTAAGAAGAGGCAGGGAGAGTGTTGTGGAGATGGAGACAGGCTTCCTTGGTGCTTGTGGGATATACAGCCCAGTTGAACCAGTAAGTTCCAGACCAGTGAGTAAACATGTCTCAGAAAATTTTGGTGGATAACTTCTGAGGACAAACAGCACACGAGGCCAGCTTCTAGCCTCCATAGCACATGTATTTCTGTGTACATGCACACACACACATAGTAGCTGACTTTCCTAGGCTGACGGATCAAGATTCTGCACTAGCTGACCACTTTATCTGTGCAGAATTTCCTCCCTGGCAGGACTGCACAAGGATTCTTTTTCCCCAGCCAATCAAACAGTGAGTGTGCGCTGATCCTACCATGCCTTTCTCTTCTCTATACAGTAGTGTGAAGTATATTTGCTGTCTTCTCTGAATAATTTCTAAACTAAATTCAAGTTTTTCTTTTTCTATATCTTCTAAAACTTTCCTGTAACAGTTCCCAGTGTGCACAGCATACTTCTCTGATGTTCTTGCCCTCATCTTTCAAGTATTACCACACTGCACTTGAACCTGCACTTGTATGTTATATGCTTCATGAAGAGCGTCAGTCCTCAGCTCTGTTGTGTATTTGTCTATATAACTGGCACTCGCAGTGCTTTGCACGTGGCTGGTGTCTATTATATTGGTTAATGTGAATCTTTAGGGGCTCAAGTTAAGTCCTTTCATCTTAGTCCAAAGACAAATTGATAGACTGTTGTGGGAGCAATATAAATACTCTCATCATCTCTTTGGCCCAGATGCCTTAAACAGATTTCCAGATGGGCCACTTAACAGTGGCTTGTCTTGAATAAATCAGCTCATCTCCTAACACTTCCGTTTTGTCTATCTACAAAATTGAAAGAAAAATAATGACTTCCCTTTTCATTATGTAAGATTATGATAATAGCCAAGTGTGATGGCTTAGAAGGGGTTTATGTAATAGTTAGCACCTTAAAAATATGAGCGTTTGGGGCTATAGAGATGGTTCACTTGGTAAAGTGCTTGTTGTGCAAACATGAGGACCTGAACAATCTGTTCGATCTCCAGGACAAAGGGAGGCGAGGAAGTAAGCAGTGTAGTAGCATAGACTTATTCCAGAGCTGGAAAGGCAGAGACAGGGGTTTATTTGTCAGCTACTCTAATCAACTTGACAACTTCCAGGACAGTAGGAGACACTGTTTCAAAAACAACATGGATGGTGCCTGAGAAATGATGCTTGAGGTTGATCTCTGGTCTCCATATGTACATATATGCATATGAACCCACACCCGCCCACACACACACATACCACACACATACACACACTCACACACATATATACACACACACATATACATACACCACACACACACATCCATACACACACACACTACATACATACACACACTCACACACACACACATATACACATACCACACATATACACACACACATACACACACTCACACACACACATATACACACACCACACATATACACACTCACACACACATATATACACACACATATACACACACCACACACACACATCCATACACACACACACTACACACATACACACACTCACACACACACATATACACACACCACACATATACACACTCACATACACACATCCATACACACACACACTACACACATACACACACTCACACACATATATACACACACATATACACACACCACACATATATACACTCACACACACACACATCCATACACACACTACACACATACACACACTCACACACACATATACACACACATATACTCACACCACACATATACACACTCACACACACACACACCTTTGGCAAAATAAAAATTAATGTTAGAAACCTCATGTAAAATGTAATGATAAGCTCCCTAGATGATGTGCTACAGGTGGTCTTCAGGTGTGTTTGAGTTCCTTTAAAACTGTGGCATGGACCAAATGACTAACCACCTCTTACAGTGAAAGTCTGAAGGAATGAAGAGATAATTGGTTATGGTAAAATATGGCCACTTCTTCCACCTGTCTTCAAAAATTTCTGATAGATGGATACAAAACAGCACATGGAAAACATGTCTCCCTGCAGTACCAGGAACTCTCTGTTCGCATAAATAACTCTCCTGACTCCATAATTAGGCTCCATATTTCTTCAAAGGTATTTTTTTTACCACTTCTTGTCTCTACTCATCTTAAATCCTAGCCTGTTTTGGTTTTTTTACTTCAAATCTTCAGTTTCTTTTTATTTAATTCATCTGTGTTACTGTCTTTAGATTATGTGTATATGTGTGCTGAGATACATGTGTGTGAGTGCGGTTGCTCAAGGAGACCACAGGCAGAGATCATCCTGACCTGTGGGCTAGAAAGCAAATGGGGGGTTTTCTAGAAAAGCACATGTGCTCTTGACTGCTGAACTGTCTTCCCATCCTCTCTTCACTGTTTCTTTATTGCTAAAATCCTATTAGAAACCTTCACTTGGATGTTCCAGAAGAATCTCCAATTAGAAGAATAAGAGGAGGAAGAAGAGGAGAAAGAGGAGAGACAATGAAGAAGAAGAAGAAGAAGAAGAAGAAGAAGAAGAAGAAGAAGAAGAAGAAGAAGAAGAAGAAGAAGAAGAGGAGGAGGAGGAGGAGGAGGAGGAGGAGGAGGAGGAGGAGGAGGAGGAGGAGGAGGAGGAGGAGGAGGAGGAGGAGGAGGAACAGGAGGAGGAGGAGGAGGAGGAGGAGGAAGAAGAAGAAGAAGAACAGGAGGAGGAGGAGGGGAGGAGGACGAGGAGGACGAGGACAAGGATGAGGATGAGGAAGAAAACTAACCTTGTTGCTTGTTACAGTTTGGAAATAAAATATCCTTACCAGATCAGGAATTGGCCCTCATCTGGTGGTGCTGTTTTGGAAAGTTTTGGAACCTTTGAAAAATCAGGTCTGTTTGTCAAATGAAGTATGTTGATCTGCTCAGCTTCCTGTACTCTTGAGACATGAGCAAGCTGCACAGTCATCTTATAATGCAATGGGCCAGCCTCACCTGTTGCCATGACTTCCTTATGAGGATGTTGTGAAACCTCTACACTGTAAGCCAAAAGGAAGCCTTCCTCCCTTAAGTTGTGCCCCTCGGACTTTCAGCTGATTAGAAAATTAACTACTACATCTCCTCCTCTCTTGTCTTCCATTCAAACCACTCCAGGACTTACACCCCCTATGGTGTCTGTCTAAGAACTTGCATGAATATCTACTCAGGTGCTAACCCCAGAACAGTGGTAGCTACCACAAGCTTTATTAATCTCAGTTGCTTTTGTTTTCATCCCTATTCATCCCATTCATCAATTCATACACATCTTTATGACTCCATCCATATAGGTGACCTCATCCTGCCCCTTGACAGCTTGGGTTATCTTCTAATTTGTCTCCTTTCACTCTGTTATCATAGATATCTCTCTGAGATGCACATGTAATCCTACCTACCCCTGGTTTACAATCTTTCATGGATATCTCCTTTGCATCTATGAGGGAGATGGAAGGTGGGCTACACACTCAAATTCCTCCCCCATGGTGGCTATAGCCTCTCATCAAGATCATCTATTTCCTTCAGCCTCATTTGAAAAGTCAATGTCTCCTGGGAGACCTTCCTATTAACCCACTGCCAGTTAACAAGCATGAACCTAACCCAAGTGACAGTTTTCTCTTCCGATAGCCTTCTGCATGCCTGTGTGCTCCTAGGGGCAGCTTGGGGTCTGCTTCAGAACAGCATCATTTCATCACCAGTTCTTCTCAATTCCCCTGGCTCTTTGGGATTCAGCCACAGTGACCAGCACCTGAAACCTGTGTTCTCAATACATAGAAAAGGACAATCCCTTCCCCTTTCCTCCATTCACATTTTTACAACCCTAAAGTATACTATCTCTTTGATACTGTTCAATATTGTCAATCTTGTGTACCTCAGAAAAAAATCTTCCTGAAGGATCCTGCTGTTGGGGGCCGACTTTTAGCAGAAAGCGGCTATCAGTTTTGCAGCCATCTTGAGCCATATACCCTGACATGTGACTTGGATTACAATAGCCTACAACAGCTGAGCACACTCCAATAATCTTGGTTTAGATACCTTGGGTGTGTGAGATTAAAGGTGTGTGAGATTAAAGGTGTGTAACTTAAGAGAGTGACTTAGAAGTGTAGAGATCAGATTTAGAGACAAGACCTAAGGGCATGATTATAGGTGTGACTTAGAGGCATGGCTTAGAAGTGAGAGATATAAAAAGCAGAGACAGAACAGATCAGAGAATCAGACATTAGGGAGACACAGAAGAGAGAAGGAAACACTTCAGAGAGTACAATTGGGAGTACAACTTGGAGTAGGAATTAGGCATTAGGTAGCAGGCACTTGGAAGAAGTAACTTGGAACTTGGAGGCACTAGGGACTAGGAACTAGGGACTAGGAACCTAGGACTTGGGACTTGGACTAAGAAGAGAGACTGAAGAATAAACGGGATTGGAACACACTCTATCTGGTCTCCATTCTTCGAGTCCATCCTCTCTCTCTCTCTCTCTCTCTCTCTCTCTCTCTCTCTCTCTCTCTCTTGCTGAACCCCGACCCGTGGACCGGAGTGGCAGCTTGGGCCAGGATACAGTGGCCACCAAACTCGGGGCAGCCCGGGCCTCAACATTTTGTGTGACATTTTTGGCCACCCAAAGTGGGCCAGCTTAGGCCTCAACATCCTGCTTTAACCATCCCTCACTCCTCTATCCATTTTGGATATCTGTATTAAATACATGCATACCATTAGCACTTTTTACATGTTATAAGTAAATAATGTAAAACTCAGGCATATGTATTTACTACTTCTGATTATTGACTTTAAAGCCCATGGTGACAACCATTTCTCAACTCATAATTACCTTTACTGCTAGAGGCCATTGTTTTTTTTCTTTTTAAAAATGAAAATCCTGTCCCACTTGAAACATTTTATGAGGTGTTGGACAAGGTTCCTCAGAGACTCCTCAAACAATCAGGCTGCTCTTGATTGCCCACCAGAACTACTTGATAAAATTATTTCTGAAAACATCATGCACTTTGGAGTCAGGACACAGAGACATCAAACTGGAGCTGAAGTAGCAAGTATTCACGCTGACTAGTTTTCATACAGTGAGAAGATGTTATTGAGGCCACTAGCATGGAAAAGTATGGTTTTACTCAGCTATGGATGTTATATGGCCACTTGTAATAAGAGTGGCATGGCAGTTTTGGAGACAACCAACTGCTTTCTGATTGGGTTGGAAGAGTGTTCAGGGGAATTAATGCATATCTGCTACTGGTCAAAATCTTTGTCTGGGGAAGTCGCAAACCAGGAGGTAAAGGACTGGCTGCTGCTTTTTTGCTAAAAGGAAAGTTAGTCTACATTCTCAAAGTGTTTATTTGTATCCATAAACTAGTGCTGCCTCCAGAAGTTTCTTTTCTGTGGGAAATAATTAATGCAATATCTCATCACTAATCAAATGTATGAGAATGAAGTGACTATTGGGTGATTTGCCCTGAATGGGACATCTGTAACAGCATCCTCTACACCAGGTCCCAGGGAACTTCATGGAAAAGGGAAGAGAAAAATTATAAGAACCAGAAGATGGGGATACACTGCATGATGCTGTCTTCTGCATATGACATGACAGTTGGAATCTAGACCATACAGCAGTTGTGATGATTTACACAAGACTTGAACCAAAGACATAAAGTCAGAGAGGGGTTAGTTAAAAAGAAAAATGGGGTCAGCAGAAATTACAGTGGGACCAGAGAAGATGTGACTATGATCATAATACATTGTAGAAATGTATAAAATTGTCAAAATTTAAAAATTAAAGAAAAGCATTTTGGAAGAGTCTGGATCTACATCCTGTTAATAAGGAAGAATAGAAGTTTCTCAAATGGGAAAAATGGGAACTTACAATATTGGCAGATGTGTTGTAGACACAGAAACCAAAAGCCTAAAGATACCAGAGCAGTTTGTGAAGGTCACTCGCCCAGTCTTAATTATAGTAAAGAGTTCCCAGGAAGAAGCATTAGACTTGGGTTTGAGAAGCTAGCCTTGTGAGATCCTCTACATTATGCTACTGTCTAGACTCTTTAAGAACCCCCAACCAGCATAATTTGTTTTCCTTTGTTTTTTTTAATAAGGAACTTAACCATACCTACTGCTTTGATATAGAAAGTCACCTCTAGAAGATAGAAACATCTTGTGCTTTTTAGAAAACAATTATCAAATGAAATTAAGTAGAGAAGATAAACAGCTTTAGAGTTTCCAGGTGTTTCAAAACTGGCTGTAAGTCCAACAACCCCATGGGGAAGGGCAATTGGGTGCATCTAGCCTCTGAGTGCAAACTCTCACAAACAAACATATACTCCCCCAATGATACACACACACACACACATGCACATAATTTTTAATAAAATACATCTTTCAAAAAATAGCTCTGTTAGGAATTCACAATCATTTATTGGATGCATTATGTTCATGGAAAGGAATTGTATTATTGGTAATACCTCTATGTGGTTGTTTGCTTTGGGCTGTTTTCTATCAGAGTCTGTTCCCATTCCATCCATCATTCCAGGTGATTTTGAGTTGTTTCATCTTGTTTTAAGGACATTTTAGCTTCTGGTGTGTGTATGTGTGTGTGTGTGGGGGGAGACAGAGAGTCTGTTCCCATGAGATTCATTATTTCTACATGATTTTGAGTTGTTTCATCTTGTTTTAAGGACATTTTAGCTTCTTCATGCACACACACACACACACACACACACACACACACACACATTCTTGGATAGGTTCATCATGTAAAACCCATGTCATGTGGAATTCTAAACCATATCAAAGTGAGCCCCTCTCCTTTATTTTTTTATCCTTTAATCACCATTTTAAAAAATGGCTTTATTGATTCTCAACAATAATCAAGAGGCAGAATGGTTACACCCTGGGCAGCACACAGTCTCTTTAGCCAAGTGTTTATCAGAAGGCATTACAGAAACTCATTAAGTCACCTGAGTCAAAGGCCCAGTGAATCATTCTAAGCCTCCACCCAGTTCAACTTTTCCCTCCCACCTCAACTACCACACAATCCCATGTCCCACCGGCACATACTCACCCTGAGTTCCAAGATCATATAAGGTCCCCTTGCTTGGCACTCACAGAGTGAGAAAAGAAATAAAATATCTATCGATGCCTTTCTGTTTAGTGTCTCACTGTAAGGAAAGTATTTTCCTTCAAAATTAGCCTTAAAAGTACTGTAGCTTCCTATGCATTCTAACTTCATGTTTTGATTCCTTAACAAGATGAATACAAAAACCACACACACACACACACACATACACACACACATATTTTACATGAAACTATTCAAGTGTTGAGTGCAAATGTATTAGTTATGCAAAAAGTTAACCTAGTTTGCATGATTAAGTATAGTGTGAGTATAGAATCAATGAATCTGCGAGTGGAACATGCATGGGATCTGCAGTTAATGAGCCTGGATGAAATCCATACCCTGTCACTTTGCAGTGTGACATTAAGCAAATTAATCAATTTCCATCTAATAGGATAATACCTCTCTCAGAAGCCAATCTTTGGGACTCAGTATAGTAATATACACAGTCTTAAGCAGCAATATCTCCTTGGACAGTGATCATGGCAACCAAAACCCCAAGCTGACTGATAACAATGAGCATTTCAAACCATCTACCTCAGGTAGCCTACTTGGTTGTCTTGATAATTTTTAAAGGCAATATTCCCAGTTCTTATTTACAGATGAGGAGCCTGAGACACAAAATGAGTATATTGGCTCAAGATCAAGAAGATATGAATTGACTAAACTAGCTGTGATCCTGGAATCCACATACTAAATCATAGCAACTTCCACATACATCTTCTTTCCTTAAAGTTTGAAGAGAGATGACCTTGAAGTTACAAAAGGTCGAAGTTGTACTTGAAGTAAGTCATGGAGTAATGTAAGTAGATGTAAGATTGGAGATTCAATAAATAAAAGTTAAAAATATGTTTCTGGGTTCCCTGAGGGACAAGCCTGACTGCATAGGGTTGATGTCAAAAGTATCCCCTCTCCAGGAAAAAGACATCGGGACGGGTATGGCCCTCATGCCTCACTGAACAATGACAGGAGGACTGGAGCCATTACAAGGTCCCCTTTAATTACTGGAGGTCAGGCCTCTATCCCCACATTGGCAAGATTAGAATCACCACAGCTCTTCTATACTCGGAGAAGGGAGAAGATGTCAAGGACAGCCCTGCTTATACACTGAAGGCCTAAATTCAGCCATAAGCCTAAAATCAGCAATAGGCCTGACTTACATGCCTGCTAACACAAAGTCTTGGGTCTCTATGGAAAAAACACTGAAACAGAGGGCTATAAACTATTCTAAACAGGCAGCTTTTGTTGAAATCTATGAGCCTGAGTAGTCATAGACCTGGTAAATAGGCAGCCTTTGGCAGATAGTACCAAATTAGATAAGGACAAGTGAATCATAGGCAGAGTCATAGTGACTTGACCCCTGAACCTTCACCCAGCTGATACCCTGTTCTGAAAGATGTCTGTACTCCCCCTGAACACCCATGCTCCTGTGTCATCCCTTCCCCACATCTTGCATTTTTGTGTTTATAACCCCCCCATGTTAAAAAGTAAAAATTATGATTTGATTAAAAAACACACACACACACAGTGTACCCCTGGTTCTGCTGACTTAGCTCCTGAGAATCTTTTTTTTCTTGTTCTCAGAAATACTTTGAATTATAAAACATTATTGTGGTTTTTGTTAGTATGCTGGGTAAAATGATTTTATTGATCTCATTTTAAACTTCAAAGATTGTAGTGAGTTAAAATGTCCTTTAACCTAATTATAGGTCATATTTATTTTCATATTGTAAAATGCTAGTTGATCTGTTGAACATTTTAAAAAAAACTGGATTCCTTTTTGAGAATTTCATATATGAACACTGTATTTGCATAATTTTCCCCTTTTTCTCCTTCCTCCCACTTTTCCCAACCCCCATACTTTTTAAATAAAATACATCTTATTATTTAATTATTGTTTATATATGTATATGTGTATAAGTATATATGTTTAAACAAATATTGATAAAGTGTTTTGAAAAAAATTGGAGATTCAATTGGTCATTCAAAAACACATGCACAAGAAGCAGGAATAAGAAGACAAAAAAAAAAAAAAAAGGAATAGGTAGGTAGTGTGTTTGGAGTGATAAACCAGAAAGTCCCATTACAATCTTGAAGTCATAAGTAATCCAATTACAATGACAAGTTATTTACTACTCTAAAGTAGTTACAACAAATCTTCACCCTGCACTAAAGTCATACCCAGAACATTCTATAAAGACTCCTATCTCAGAGCTCTAAAAGGAAAACGATTAATGCCAGCAGCACGACAACCAGTCTCTTCATACCACACTGCGTCATCATTGACTAGAGTTGGTCTCTGTCATGCTAAAGTAAACACACTGAATTTTGCTGTGTGTTTCTGTCTCCTACACACTGTACATTTCCCCCTCTCCACATGTATACACATCATGCATTAAAGTCACAAACCCTTCTCAATGGAGCTGACACGATCTGGATGCTGAAGAAGTTTCTTATAGCCACTTCATAGAAGCAGCTGCTCATCCCACTTACTCTTAAAACACCCATTGGCTTCAATATCATCTTTCCACCCACGGTAAGCCTTGTGAGCCTTCATGTCTTGCTTCAGTTCCCAAGTCCACAGGGTTTTCTCACACCCACCCATGCAGTTATACCAGCCAAGGGAGCCCAAGGCCAATGACAGTGAAGACAGAACCAGTAGTACTTGAGTAGATAGGTGTGTGGACTAGCTGTTGGTGACTTGTTGCTTCTGACCTAAGGCAAGAAGAGCCAAGGAAACCATTCCAGTTCTGATAAGGGAAGAGGCAATGTAGGTCAAGAAGAGTCTTGCCATATTTAACTGAACTCAACTGCAATGGAGCTACAGGATGTTAACAAAAGTGATTAGTACCTATCTCATAAAATTTTAGCATGATAAGGACAATGATAGCTCTAACCACAAGTCAGGCATGATTCTTGATATATTAACATCTTTTACTACAGTTCTTTGAGGCTGGTACCATTATCACCATTGCTCAGATGTGGAAACTGAGGTACATAACGGTTAAATAGCCTTTCCCAATTGCATATAAAAGTGAGGAAAAGTAAATATATACTTCAATGTGCCTTCAAAAGCTTTCTTCCATTTAATACATAAAGTTAAAAGTAAGAGCTGTCATGATTTTGATTTTTCTTTCTCCCTTTGACTTTCAGTTTTTTCCTTTTTGTTTTTGTATTGAAACAAGAATTCTTGTGGCCCAGGATATCCTAGAACTCATAAGGATAAACTTGAACTATTGATCTTTCTATATCTATGTCCCAAGTTTGTCTCCTCATAAGCTTTTTATGAAAAGAACCACACAGAGTATATTTTTGGCTTTGCCTACCACCAAATTCCTGTCACAACTATACAGCTCCACCACTGTAGTTCAAGGACCAGGGTAGATAATATTTTAACACTGTTCTATTAACACCTATTTCTAGACATAAGTTTATATTGTTTTCACATACCCACAAAACATGATTTTAATTTTATCAACCATCTAAAAGTACACAAGTCATTCTTAGCTCACAATCCATATAAAAACAGGTGGTAGACAAGATTGGAGTCAGAGGCCATAGCTTGCAGACTCTTGATCAAAAGGTTTGAATGTAATTAAAACAAAAGTCATGTGCAGAAAAATATGAATTTCAGTTGTTTGTTTGCTATGTTTGCATTGTGTCCATTTAAATCCTAAAATTACTGTCAATCTTTCTGCTTTGACCTAGACCAGCACAACCTACTTCTAGAATCCAGTGCAAATCTGCATGGTTAACAAGCTTTGTACCCTTGGGCAGTTTGCTTAACTCTAAGCCACAGCTTCCTGATTGTAATAAGCAGTTATCCTACAGGTTGATTGTTGTAGGCATTGAATTAAAAAATAGATGTCAGGAAATTATCAGTTATCCTCAGCATGTTGTAAATTTTCAATAAATATTAACCCCATCACTGCTCTTATTATTATTAATATTATTAAAATCATCAGCCCTGATTTAAAACACAAAATCAAAAGAGCACATCACTTGAAGCTGCAATACTAGGGATGGATGTCACCTTGGAGGTGGCCAAAAGTTCTTTAAGTCTCTTTTCCAGGGTTCTTACTACAAGATAATTAGATCATATCTAAAACACTGCCTTCCTCACAAAAAGAGAACATTCAGCTATACTCTATTCTAGCAAGGAGTCTAGAAAAATTAATCTATGCATGTCAGCTAACACAAGTCAGTCCCCGGGCTGCTCTGTCAGTGACTAGCTATGCTCTAATCTTCAGTCATAGTCAACATCCCATTCCCTAACCTTAGCTTATTTGAATGTTTATTTTCAATGTTTGGGAGCCGCAGTAAAAAAAAAAAACGGAGAGATACAAACATTGGCATAATGAATTTCTATGCTTTAGGAGGGCCATATTCATGTATTAATTAATTGAGTGCTGTGTATATCAAATACTTCTTGAGGGGACACATCAAAAGCAGCAGTGCTATCAAAGGCCAGTTACATATAACAAAGACTAGTTCCCCCCGTCCTTGGTCCCTTTAATATTTCTTGAACATGTCCTATGTGTCTGGCATCATGGATTCTCTAACCATTTCTGTGGTCTCAGCATGAGTTACTAAAGCTGATATATGCAAATAAAATGCTTAAAAAGGACCCAGAAATCACCATGGTCTATGTGTGGGCCAAGGAAAACCATGACTGTGCTAAAAGTCATCAAGTTCCTTTGTTATCTGAGACTCGACTGTTTTCGTCTCAAAAGACTTGTGGGCAGGGAGCTTCGGTGAAGTTCACCATTTATCTGCTGGAGAATCAGCTGAGCGTGACTTAGTTATCTGGCGCTCTGTTTCAAAGGACTGATGGGTTGGTGTTCTCAGAAGGGCCTGGCAATTCATCAGCAGCAGGAATGAGAGACGGTTCCCAGAAAACGATTTCCCTGTCATCTTGAGCTTTGTGTATGGTGGGAGCCAAATGTCAGGTCTGATAGTTTGAATAGCAAGAACCCTGGCCATGTGTGAGAAAGAGACAAGTTCTATAATTCTGAAAGCACGTTTGGACAAAATCATGTAATCACGGCTCAGATGATCATAACAGTTAAGGATCTCCACCAGAGAAACTTGGAGTAACTGGGAATGGTTCTATGTGTGTTAGCAAGCAGACTTTCAGGTTTCTTGGTACAGCTAATCTCATCCTTTCTGATCTCTTTTCTCTGTTGACATTGCTGTTTAGTCAAGTATGTGCTTTTTGTCAGCAATTCGCTTGCTCAATTATTTCATTAAGCATTTTTCCCTACGACTGAAAAATTGATCGATGAACTAAATGACTAACAGGGAACCCAGTCACTTAACCAATCCCTGTTTGGTTATATTTCTTTATAAAATGGGCACCCTCAGAAATGAATAGGTAGGTCTCTAGGTACATAATTCTCTCCTTTTATTTTTCAGAGCTCATTTCTAACACACTTACTTACAAGCCTCTAAAACACTGTCCAATCTTTTTTTTTTTTTTTTTTTTTACTTTTCTGCCAGCTACTTCTTTGAGAATGTTTTCATGCCTCCAGTTTCTTGTTAGTGAACTCAAATAAGAAAATGCTTAAAGACCCTCACTACTCCAATGTAAGTAATATTTTATTTAAAGTTAATAATGTCCTACACCAAGCAGTGAATCTATAACCGCAGCATCTCACACCTTCATAACAACTCAGGAAGAATAAAATTCTTCCAAACATCTTTCATTTCAAAACAATAACTTCAGGCTTGTTTCATCTGCATGCATTGGGTTCCCAATCCATCAATCCATTACCTAGTTTTAAGAGGGTAACAGTAGACATTAGGGACTACTGTAAACACAGTGTGCTGAATTCTTCCAAGAAAGCGACAGATAACAGAAGCGTAATTCATCATCCTCTGCCAGAGAAATAGAGGATTTGTGGGAAACCTGTTCCTGCCCCTTTCTTTCTTTCAAGACGAAAACATGTTGACTTGTCTTTGTACTAGAGACCAAACCCAAGCTCTGACCTATTCTACACAAATGTTCTATCAAAAGGCCACATCTTCCATCCTTAAAACAGCAATTTTGAACCTAGCAATATATTTATCTTTCCATTACCTAATTTATAAAGAAAGTTAATGGAACACAAGAGCACAAAGTGATAGTGCAGTTAGTAGTTTATTCATCCTCATATAGAGTAGGTCTGTAAGGTAGAGTCTAAACTGTCACTACTTACAAGAAATGCCCAGGTAGACTAAGATAACAAATAAATGAAAACCCAGAAAGTCTGTTTGCATGATGCTCAAGGAGACTAATGCTGAATCTTTTTTTCCCCCCTCTTAGATAGAACAGAGTTCACTGTGCAAGTACACTAAGCTCAGGGGCAAAGCCCAAAGTTACAGAAATACAAAGGATTCTCATGACTGAAACTTGGATTGTGTAGCCATCCCTCCAGGACCCATAATGGAACTATAAATGTAACACACTTACATTCATGTAATGTTAGAACATGCACTAACATTCTGTAGTTGAAACCACTGCAAAAATGAGGAGACCTACAGTGATGAGTGAATGGCTGCACTTTACAGATAAACTGAGTCCTTGGAAAAAATGTTCATATAGTTAGCTATCAAAGCAGAAGTCAGCTGCAGAATATAACAGTAGTGCAGAAACAGGGCTAGCAGAACATACCCAGCAAGAGTACAGCACAAATCTTTATGAAAATTACAAAACCCTCACTCCAAGGAAACCTCATGCATGAGTTATTTTGTGAGAACCTATATGTTTGTTGGGCTTTCTGATTATAACTGGACAGGGGGAATGCAAAGGTGGGTTAACAAGCAATTGTGAGCTCAACTCCGGAAAATTCAAGCAGAAACTGTGATTGTTCTGTTCACACTGCTGCTGTGATACTGTAGTTTTACAGAGAAGTCATGGCAGGAAAGTTATAAAAGCTACATCAGATGTATTATGTACATACTGGAGATGGACATGTGTATGTTGTGTACATGTTGGAAAATAATTACAAAATGCTGTATGGAGCACTCAGTTGATGAAATAACACAGAACGCTAGTGGTTTGTATGTGTTATTTAGAACCTAGAGACCTGCTACACTCTCTATTCTTAGTTTTGTTTGATCCATCATCTTAATCATCTATAAACAGTGTTGGCATTTTTCTGTGCATATGAAAAACAGAGGCAACTCACACATCTCCTGGGTGGGGGTTCAGTCAAAACTTTTAGTCATTATGACAAACACTTGAGAGAAATCACTTAAAAGAAGAAAATTGCATTTTGCCTAGGCACTGGGAAGTTTTGGTTCATAATTGTCTAGTTCCATTTCTTCCTGAGCTGGTGGTGAACTAGAACATAATGAGAGAGTGGCAGTGTGGTCATGGTATCTCTTCACAGCAATAAAACCCTAAGACAGACAGGAAGGAGCATGTGTATCTATGTAGGTTTGAGGTATGATAACTCTGTATCTATTCTTTAAAATTATCAATGTGTTTTAAAAGCAAACATTCCATGAAGGCTTGTTCAGAGTCATCACACATCACCATGGAGATCTCGGAGATTGGCAATTAACATTATGAATGAAATCATTAATTTTTACATGTATCTATTGTTTGTGTGCATTTACACGCATGTGGAGATCAAATAACAGCTTGCTGGAGGCCTCTTCTTCCAGGATTACCTGGATTGCCAGCGAATGCTTTTATCTACTGAGCCATCTTTCCAGCCATCTGATCATATTTATTATTCCTTTCCAGAAAAATAAACCTTAATTTTAAACAGAGTCATGCATGCCCAATTATTAGCATAATGATTCTGTCGATAAAGTTTCACAGTTTTGACAGAGACCATAAGATCCATGAAAACTAAACACTTAACACCAGGGCTTTAGAACCATATTTGCCTGCCACTGCTTTAGAATGTCTTATTTGTGCTTAAATTGTGATGCATAAAATTTTGAATTTTAAAAAGCACTCTCTACAGATTTTTCTGTCTTCTCTAAATGTTTTGATTTTTCATTTACTTACTTGTTTCTTTTTCTACAGTGCCGGTGATTTAACTCAGAACTTCCTGCATGCTGGGAAGTTGCTCTGCCCCTGAATTACATCCCCAGGCTTCTCCTCTTTTCTTTTTTTACTGCAACCACGCCCAGATGTATTTTCTTGCTATATTTCTAACATGAGATTCAATTCTCAAGACCTTTGTTAATAAAGCCAGGTGTTCCATGCTACAAATTCTGCCTAAAGAAATGAATCAATTCATGTTATCTTCTCTTTCCTCAAATTTTAACTTTTTCAACTTTTGTATAAGAAGAATTAGGGAACATGAGCAAGCATTATGTACAGGTGTGGACATCTGTGTACATGTGTGTGGAGACCAGAGGTCACACACTGGATGTCTTCCTCTGTTGTTGTCCACATGTCAACGTTAACTAAATTTGCTTGGCAATCAATAGGTTAGTCTGGATAGCCAATGAGCCCTCTGGATCCACCCATCTCTGTCCCTCTCAGGGATGGGATTACAGGCATACTGCTTTTTAACATGGGTACTGAGATCTGAACTCAGGTCCTCAAGCTTGTGAGTGAGCACTGTACACTGAGCTGTCTCCTCCCTTTTCTCTTTGTTTGAGATTTTGGCTTCTTCATTTCAGCTCAATTCCGTTTCTCCTGGGAGTTTTCCGTTCTAAGGAATATTCAAAGGCTGCCTAAAATTGTCTGCTAGTTCTGACACAAATCACCCCCTTCTTGCTGTCCGCTACAACATGACATCTACACTGAAAAGCCTTTCTTTTTTGCCCAGGGATCTAGCTAAAATATCAGCACGATGCTAGAGAGTGTTGCCAAACCACTATCCTGATTACCTGGCAAGACTTAATAGAAGTTGAACCCTAACAATGTCTTCTCAATGGAATTCCATGGACGCATCTTTCTGTAGAAAGCAGTCCCAGGGTGAGGCTGTTTCTTTAAGGAAATATATGGATGGTACACTCTTCTTTTCCCAATATTCAAAATTAAGCCCCTTCAAATAGCTTACACATCGAAGTTTATAACCTCAGCCTACACAAGTCCAGCGCAAAAAGATCTACTGCCTGCAGGCAGAGCAAGGAAGCTCTTTAAAGATGAATCATTTTCATAAATGAGTGCAGAGGGAGGTCAGGCCAGGGGACAGGGAAGGTTACGTGTGTGCCTGAGATAAGGCCTCATCCATCCTCCTCTGACTGTCAGGTCTTGATGGGTGAACATTGCCTTGAGCTCCCATAAAACATGTTGTTTGCAGAAAACTTGCAGGTGGTTCATAAAAAAGTCCAAACTGTTGCCATGAAATTTATCTCCCACTGTGGGATCTGTTTATAATAGAAGCAAAGGATCTCAAATAGAAATTAAGTATCTTGGACTGACTTATATTGGCTGGGGGGATTGAAAAATTCAACCTGCTTCCCCATCATGGTACTAAAAATGTCAAAGTATTTGTA
This sequence comes from Arvicanthis niloticus, assembly GCF_011762505.2. Lineage (NCBI taxonomy): Eukaryota > Metazoa > Chordata > Mammalia > Rodentia > Muridae > Arvicanthis > Arvicanthis niloticus. The sequence continues at coordinate 57,908,566 of NC_047665.1, read as the reverse complement.
TTGATGACATCTTGACAAGATACAAGTATGTTCAAAGGGAAAATAATGTCTATTGTGTGCTTGCTCCTTATCCCTGGGGTAAGAATAGACTGGGTGAGATTTTATAGGAAGAATGCAATCAGACATCCAAACTCTTCATCACATTTTATTTCTGAAGAGTGTCAACGATTGGTTATTTACAACGCCTCCATCTGCATGGTCAAAGTGAAAAGGGCATCTCATTTTTTTTTTTTAAGTTATAAGAGGATATTTATTATCTTGAAGCCACGAAGAGATTGGGGGCAATAGTAATGTTGGCCATAATTTGAGGTATCTCCATATAGAAATTGAAAGAAAATGCTGAGACCATTCGTGTAGATAATTCAGACCCTAAAACCTCTGTCACTTGAGAGAGAGAGATAAGTGAGGAAGAAGTGCTAAATTTTGTTTGTGTTGCTTTCCCAGAGTTGTGTTTATAATTGACTCAATTTATCACATCCCAGGTGCATCTACCTGCACCATGGCTTTAGGTTGCTGAAAAGACGAGCGCTCATAAATCTTGGATTGATGAATTTAGCACATACCTAGGGAAGGATATTACATAGAGGATGATTCACTGAATCCAAGCATGCTTTAGCTGGTAGTGACCTTGGAGAAAATGTAAACCAGGATTCTAGACTCCAACCACTGTCACAGTAGTTGAAAGTCTGCAAATATAAGGGCACAGGTACTCTCTATATAGTCACAATAGCTGAAGTCTAGGACTCTACTGTGATTTCAGTGTGAAGCATCTCCATGGGCTCAGGAATTTTGAATATTTGGTCCTCAGCTAAAGGGTTGGGAGGGCTGTGAAATCTTTGGGAAGTGGAAACTTGCTGGAAGAAGTTGGTGTCTTGGAGGAGACACTGAAGTTTTATAGCCTGACCCTATATGCAATATGACCAATGGCCATGTTTTCCTAGCAATGATGGACTGTATCCCTCAAACTGTAAACTAAAATAAATCCTTTTCTCCAAGTTGCTTCTTATAAGGTATTTTGTCATGGCAATAACAAAAGTAACTAACACAGTCTCCTTCCCATCCAAAAGCAGGCCTATAAACATCTTTACTACTCCATCTCACCAAAGAGTGTTGTAGGGCCAGAGTGTTGAATGTCTGAGAAGCACTGAGGCTACTCAACCAGTATAAGTTTTTTCTCTACCTTTCTATGCCTCTGAAGACACCTCCTGGCCACCAAGATGATCTAGCAGGCATTCCCATAGCTTCTCCCCTTCTTTCACCCATGTACACACACAAGGAGTGCACTGTTCTAAAAATCATCCAAATCCTTATTTCAGTGCCTTTCACAAACCTTTGTCTCAACAGTCATGTCAAGAAAAACATGCACGAATGAGGTCCAAATGCTTTTAGCTCTAATGTTGCCACCTTTGTGATAACAGCAATTCAAACTTGAATAGGTAGGTTAGGTCCAAAGGTGTTGCCTCCAATCTCCCCCAATCTATTCATAGTGATAGAAATTCAAGCATTGTGGTCACTCAAAAAGAAGTATATTTGCCAATAAGGTGGTGGTACAGAGTGAGTGTTTCTCTTCCACACCCCAACCCCACTAAATTCAGATGTTGAAATCCTAAGCACTCAGTGGGGTGGTATTAAGAACAGGAGTCTTTGAGAAGTAGTTAGGTCATGAAAGTAAACCTTAAGAGTAGGAGTGAGTGTCCTGAAACAAACGATAACAACATCAGAGAATCTCTCTTCTCTTGCCCCTTCCTCCTTTCCTTCCTGTTTAAATTTCTCTTTTTCTCTTCTCTTCTTTTTATTCCTTTTCCCTGACAACTTCATATGTAAATACCACAAAGGGCGGCTGTTTACAATGTAAACTCTCACCAAACACTGAATCTGTTAGCAGCTTGATTTGAACTTTCCACCTTGGTGAACTGTAAGAACTAAGGATGGTTGTATCAGCCATCCTGTCTATGGGTGTCTGTTTTCACAGGCTGAGCTGGGGACACCCTCTCACTTTAAGTGACTATTTCTTATTTTTTTTACACTTAGTTCTTTTTCTGTATGCTGTTTTTGTTCACTTTTATCTTATAATTCGCACACTGATAGTAGATAGCAGGCTGGGAGAGTGTAGCAAACACTATCCTGAAGGTACTCTATCAATATTCTCTGAAGCCTGCATGAAAGTAACACGCAATGCCTGTTCCGTGGACTGTAGATGTTTGCAGCTTTGATTGAATGCTGGAATGGAAATGACTTTGTCTGCCCTCTAGCTTTCTCAGATCTTCCAACCAGATTCTATCTAAAATGACTCAGACTCTTCTAATTCCAAAGTTCTTAGTCAAAGGACTTCTCTCTCTCTCTCTCATTTGGATAATTAACACCACTCTTGTCAGTCACTGTTCTCACTGACAAGGTTTTGATACTTTCTTCTCAGTACAGAGCACCTAGATGCACCCATTTAGTTAGTCACTCTAATCTGAGTACTTCCAATATGCAAACAGTAGAAGGGTAAGTTGTTTCTTATGGTCTATAACCAAGCAAGGAAAATTGGCAAGTGTACATCTTTTATTGTATATATAACTTTAAAAAGTTGCAGGGTACTTTTTAGACTAACAAAAGCCTAATGCTTAGAACTTTGTTTGAGACAACAGCGTGGCACCCACCATTCCCCTCATTTTTTCTGAGGAAAAAGTTGAGATTTAGTTAAGTTGCTCGTTCTAAGTCATATAACTAGAACATATAACATGTTATCAGTATGTCCCACTTCGATGTTTTTATGGTAGCAAGAGATAACCTTTATTTGAAAGAAAACTTAGTCTACTTTTTATTTTAGCCACACAAATGTCTCCTCCATTTGTTATCATGACACCTTGGTCTCAGCCCATAGCCTGAAATGATCCAGTTGTGAGGAACACTAGGTGAGCTACACAGCACCCCTATAGCAAGTATCATCACATTTTCCCAAAGTGGTTAATACGGCTATCTTCAGGAGTCGGGAATACGGCTCAGCTTCTGGAGTAGTTTACTAGTCCTATTCCTAGCATTTGATAAACTGGACATGACAGCATGTGTCTATAATCCCAACACTCAGGAGGTGAAAGAAAGAGGATCTGCTTAAAATCATCCTTGGCTATATAACAAGTTCAAGGTTAGCCTTCAATATATTAAGCCATAAAATAATAGATGATACATGGATTTTTCCAAGAGGAAACATCAACAACATTCTAACATGACTTTGTTCCCCTTCCCAAGCCTTGAAGTATGAATTCTGTTTTTCCTCTCTTACGGTCATAAGTAGATACCAAATCAAGCTCCTGAAAGTTTGTGTTTGTGTAGAAGTACTTTGACAAAGTTGATTCAAGTGACTTCTCATCTCCATGGCACCCATTTTCTATGCTTGTAAAGGCTTCTGTCACCTAGCCAACCAAAGAGCAGAGGTGTGAATCATCCCAATTCTACTGCTAAAATGCCTCTTGAATGAATGAGTGAGTGAATAAATGAATGAGACATCAAAAAAGGAAAATTCGGTCACTCATAACACATATGAAACTAGAGTACATGACAGTAAATGAAATAACACATAAAAAAAAAAAAAAAAAAAACAATACCATGTTAACATGGTCACCAGAGTCTACAGACAATAGACAGAGATGACAAAAAAGGAAACTTTTGTCAACGGCTACAAAGGTTTAGTTGAAATAGGGACTAATGTTTTTTTTTTTTTTTTTTTTTAGTGATCTAATTCACTGCATGTATGGTGAATACCAGTTAATAGCAATGTAGTGTGTGTGTGTGTGTGTGTGTGTGTGTGTGTGTGTGTGTGTGTGCGTGTGTGTGTTGTATACCTGTGTGTGTACATGTGGGTGTGGTGTGTGTATATAAGTGTGTGTGTGTAACATTAGGCTATTTTAAAAGATATTTTCTAAAGTAGGAATCAGAAATGTAAATGAAACATAGATGAGAACAAATTAATAAAGATGCAGTTAACTCAATTTTGCATCCAGTAGGGTAACAGGAAGAACCGAAAAGAATCATATGGGAGAAAACAATAGTAACATTGTCCATGAGTACAAAATATTAGATATATGATTCATACCTTCTCAAATATCATCCCTTTGTAAGCTCTGCTCTGTTCAAGTGCTATACATAATTAAACATGTTCCATTTAATGAGATATAATAGAACCAAACATGGACAGTTTGCCAAGGACATTTGCAAACTAGTAGTAAAATTCTATTACAATAACCTTACCACTTTGTGGAGTATGTAACAGGAAAGCAATGAAATACTATTAGTTTATAATCTGGAAGAATCACAATGCTTTAGCAATTTGTGATTTTTCACAAAGGAGGGAAAAGTCACTCTAAAAGTGCCAGTTTCTAAGAGCCAGAACAGAAAGCCTTGAGATTGGTGGGGTACACAGTAAAGAAAAATAAATGCCCTAGACCATAGACACATAACACTTATGGATGTATCTATCAGATGTTTCTAGAACGGTTCGTCTGAGGAGAGAAGACTTGCTCAGGATGTAGACGGTGTGATCCCCATGTGCTGGGCTACATTTGGAAAGTTGGCAGAAAGTGAGCCAAGCACCAACAATCATCTCTCTCTGCTTCCTGACAATCGATAAGACAAGTGGCTGTCAGCCCTGAGCTCCTGCAGCCAAGCCTTCCCAGCCACAGGAGACTGTACTTTGAAACTGTAAGCCAAAATAAACCAGTACTTCTATGAGTTGTTTTATCAGTTGTTTTCTTCAGAACAATTTTTAAAAGTGACTACAGAAACATCCTGCTTCACATATGAAGACACACATAGATAAGAAATAATCAATTTGGAAAAAACGTTTCATGCTAACACACTAATCAAAGTAAGATTATAAGACAAGGAAACGGTTTCTTTTTATTATCAAAGGAATTTGTGGTGGCTGGAGAGATGGCTCAGCGGTGAAGAACACAGTCTGCTCTTCCAGAGATGGGTACTGAGTTTGATTCTCAGCAACCACATGGTGGCTCACAACCATTCATACCGAGATCTGCCCTCTTCTGGTATACAAATGTACATATAGATTGAGCACTCATACATGTAAAATAAATAATCTTTTTTTAAAAATGTGAATTTATTTTTTAAATTAAATGGAAAGCAATTCAGTATAAAGACTTCTTTTATGGCAGGATTTTAAACGATGAAGTCTCAGGGGTTAGTATAGTGGGCATCTGGGGAAAGATAATCAGTGGACAATGCCATGCACACTGCTACAGAAAATTAGCAACACTCTTGGTAAAGGGCAGAGAGGAAAGTTCTGGTTCAGGCGGTAGTTAGGATTGTAAAACTGAGACAGTCCTTATTTTCAACAGTGATCAATTAAGGGATAGAGACCCATTTGAGGGAACAGCTTCTTTCATGGGAAACTGAAGAAGTGGTTTTCTACCAGAGAATGACACCAAGCCATGCCCAGAGACTAAGATGAGGGGAAACCCGTGATCATTAAATGGACTAGCCCACGAAATGGGACCAAACAAGAAACTGGCAAATCCATCTCCAAGAAAAGCAACCTCTCCAGTAGGACTTCAGCTGAGACCTTTCCTGCCTCTGTGAACAGAATCAAAAGAAAGTCCTCAGAGGCCTTGGGAAAGCAAGCTAAACTGTCAGAAATGTCTGACCAGAAGAATGGGTGGAACAGTGTGAGTTGAAAGAACAAGGGAGAAAGTCTGTCTGTGAAACCATTCTAAATGTCCATTTCTTAGTTACTATGGAACTTACACAGTAACCATGGGAACCAATAGATACACCAGGCAGCACAGAACCCATGTGAATAGAAAATGTGGCACAATTTCTGAAAGCCTCTGGAGCCTCAGGCCCTAAACAATTTAGGCCCTCTTTTGTCTTCCTCTTGTTATCCATGAACTCCAAATTCGAATTAGTAATCTGGACCTATTCCTGTCAGCATGTTCCATAAAGATGTAAAGGGAGATACACACGTTCACAAATAGGCATACACAGATATGACGATACACAGATAGACTGATAACATGGATCACAGATTCATAGATTCAGGTACAATGTATAATTGGAGGGATAGCTGCTGCTCACTATTCCAAAACTCAGATGTGCTTAACGAGCGGTGAGAAATGATCCAAACTTTGGCTCCAGACATTTCTCAGAACTAGGTGATAGGTCAGAAAAGGGAGGAGAAGAACAAGAGTTCTCACTTTTTCCAAAACAGTTCTTCTGTTTTCTCACTCTACCAGTAATTGGCTGTCTTGTTCAGTGAACTTAAATGTACTTCCACTGGCTTCACCAGATGCCCCAGGTACACTTAGATGCATCAAGAAATCAAGTTTTCATCTCTCTTTCTTAATTCACACACACACACACACACACACACACACACACAGAGAGAGAGAGAGAGAGAGAGAGAGAGAGAGAGAGAGAGAGAGAGAGAGATTTCTGAGTGATGTTTCATTTGAGTCAACCACACTAGGGCTCAGAACCTATGTGAAGCCTCAGGTATTTCAAAACCTCAGCCTCGGCCCACTAAAGCAGCCCTAAGGCTTTTATGAGCTCTGTAATCCCCATCTGAACATAAGAAATAACAATGTGATGGGTTATAACCACGGTGGTGGCAGCCTGCACCTTTTATGAATGCTTATCGCAATTTATCGTGCACAGGCTAGGTGTTAGGCAAGCAATCTTGAATTGCTAGGTAGCCTAGTTGGGTTTTGTTTTTTTTTTAGTTAATTCTCTGTGATAACACAGCAATAACAATTAACTCTATCATACTCAAAAGGAAACAGCCTCATATTCTGCCTTGTGGTTTAGAAAGTAGAGGTAATTACACATCCACCCTATAATTTTACGGTTTATCTATCTCTATAAGCATGCCACTTGATGGAAACAAAAGAGATATTGTGTTACTTTCATTGAGAAACCAGGGAGTCAAAAAAATGGAAGGATTTCCCCATAAAAATATGAAACTGAAGGCTGGGGAGATAACTCAGTAGGGAAGTTTTTCCTATGCAAGCATGAGGACCTGAACTTGAACCCCCCACTATAGGGGGGCAATACTATATGCGCCTGAAACCCCAGAACTGGTGGGGGAAGAGACAGGCAGGTGCCAGAGACTCATTGGCTGTCAATCCAGCCAAAATTCTAAAATGGCGAGTTCGCGTTCAGTGAGAGACCCTGTCTCGGGAAATTTGATGGAAGGTTGAGGAGGTGACTCGGTGAGTCAAATGTTTGCCAGGCAAGTGTGTGGGCCTGGGTCCCAGTTTCCCCAAACACAGTGAAACCTAGGGCAGAACTGTCTGTCTAGTGTCCTTAGGACTCGGGAGTTAGGGGGCACTGGTACAGGAGGATCTCTAAAAAATAGTGGTCCAGTGAGGCTGCCATATGCAGCAGAGAACAAGAAATGCTGTCTCCAGGTGAAAGGTCTGACACTCTCTAGAGAACTGACACTTGAAGTTATTCTCTAACCTCCACATACACAGCAGGAAGTGAGCATCCCCATTCACACACACACACACACACACACACACACACACATTTAAAATAACAATAATGTCAATTGCAAAGGAAGACACTCAGTGCTGACCTCTGGCCTCCATCCAAGCTCCCACTGGTTAGTGCATGCACACACCGATCTACACCATCACACATCAAAAAAAAAAAAAAAAAAAAAAAAAAAAAAAAAAAAAAAAATCTGAGTGTTTACTAGAAACACAAAAGCTAAGACTTTCTGTGCATCAGTTCTAACTAGAGAGAGCAAGAGATTTAAATAGAAGAAGACAACTGTAGTTCTATTACAATTAGATCATTGTTTTCTACAATCTATATAGAACTGAGTAAAATGCATCTTATTCATGATATCTATAAAGAAAAGCAGGAAAACATGTTGTGTAGGGGCCTCTGGTCCATGATATCTATTTGCCAATTCGACTCTACCTGCCCTCCCTGTGATCATTACAAAATTACGAAGGTGCTCACCTCAGGATTTACAACTTTGCTTTAATTCTGCCTCATTGCCAGCCGTATAGTTTTAAGTAAGGTTTTTGCTCCCACAGGTTTAGACTTTTTCACTCAAAAAATTGCATGGATAAATCACTTATACTATTATTAAGATAGCATGAAAACATGTCTGGCAAATTCTCAACACTAAAGCAAAAAACAACTGTGATTGCCCTTATGCAATATATTTGTAATCTGACATGCTATATTTACGGACAGGCAACATAGGTAAGAAATGCTAAAATTATTATAATTAGCATTTTGTGGGTTGAAATCTAATACTGGCTACTTTTTAGACTGTGTATATTTGAAATGTGCTATTATCCTTGCAATGGTAGAACCATTTCAGCTGCATAGTGATGTATATTTCATGAAGCAAGGCCATAGGAAGAAATAGTTGCACAGCTAAGGACAAAAATATTATGTAGTCAGCCACAGTAGCAGTTGAGATGACAAAACAAAATATACATGAACTGAAAGAAGAGTATCCCTAGCATTGTATTCTATAATGACCTTTTGTGTCCTGAAAGAGGAGGTTCGATTAAATTTTTTTTGCTGGTCTCAAAACATTTGCCTATCAGACTGGAAAATTCATAATAGTAGGTGGAATACGTTATGAACATCATTTAATATAATAAAAAGATAAAACTACGTAAGTCTTGAGATCTATGTCCTCCAATTGCCCAGTCAGAAGAATATTACGATGAAATAAAATTAGCCAAGGAAGAAATCATTAGAAATACCTGTGGTTACAACTCCAGGAACTCATGGATTGAGGAAACTTCTTAATGGATAATGCTTTTGCTGTTTATGTAAGTAAGTTGGTTGCTTCATCAGGTTTTTCACTCACAAAATTGGATCAATACATCACTTACATTATTATCGAGATAGCATGAAAACATGTCTTGCAAATCTCAATCCTAAAACAAGACATATTCTTGGCATGATGCAATATATTTGTAATCTGATATGGTATATCAGACTCAGTTCAGATTTTCATAACCCACATAAATGCTGGTGGGTATGGTGACCCACTTACAATTCTAATGTTCAGAAGGGAGAGTCAGAGTATTCTTGGGGCAAGTTCACTAGCTGTTCTAGTTAGTTAGCAAACTCTGGATTTAACTTGAGATTGTGTCTCAAAGAATAAGATAGTGATGGAAGATGTCTACTCATGCATACACACACACACACACACACACACCTGTGCCCAACATTCAAACACACATCCAGGGAACAAAATTCTAGAGGTTCTCTTAGAGTTTTAAAGCAGTTCCAAGGAACAGTATTTCATTTCCAATCATATTTAGAGTCATAAAAGATATTTAGTCGGGAAGGTATGCTCATAACTTTATGTTGCAGGCACTCAGATAAAGGCTTTGGTGACAATGAATTGGAGTACTTTCTTTTCTACTCTCAGTAGTAATCACTGTTCTGTAGATGCCCAGATTCCCCACACCTCCCTGAACCCCACCTTCAATGCCCATCACTACAACTACAAGTGCCCAGGTACATTTGAACCTCACTGGGGTTGTAGTTAATTGACAAGTTAGACATAAACAGAATGTGACCGCTAGTGATTATGGTCTTTCTGACTGTTCCCACAACAAAACTCAGCCTGAACAACACAGGGGATTTCTTTTGCTGGTGGTGAACTCTGTTCAAAATAGATTGCCTTGTTTTTCCTATCATTCACCGTGCTTCCCCCTGAGACAAGGTCACCATCAATTCACTCATACCATATCTTGTGAAAGTTATTTTCTCTATCTACTGACAAATGAGGCATTTACAGGCCAAAGATAGTGGAGGAGAAAAAAAAAAAAAACTTCTCCCCTTAACTATTCACTGAGCCTTGAGTGACTCTGTCGTAGTCAAAAGACTTACATGTTTTTTATGCCAATGAACTATAGCGTTAGCAACAGAAAAATGAATTTCTGTTAATATTCTTGTAAAATAGAAATTAAAATTATACAAATATGAAATATTTGGAGGTTGCATGGGTATCTCAAGTGCTGGCATCTGTCTAACGAGACCCTGGGCCTTATGCAGAGCAAGACCAAAGAAGATGTGCTACTAAAACTAAAAAGAAATGCATTTTAAAATTAGACCTATGAGTAAATTTTGACAAGATTATTAAATGTCAGTGAACTTTTTCTGGATCTCAGTTTCTTGTTTGTGTAGTAGTATAATAATACCTATGTCATAGTGTTGTTTAGGCAAATAACAATTTCTTATAAAATGCCTATCCATGTCTTGCAAATAGTAGTAATTCAATGAATACTAGTGATCACTACTAGATTATTTCATTTGTATTCTGTGAAGCCCAGAAATGGACTATTTTTGTCATAAAGCAAAAGTGATGTTAAACGCATATATAATAGTAGCTAAATGCCATGCATCAGCCTATAAAGAAATGGAGATGTAGTCATTTGTCAAAAAATGACACAACTTATTGTGGTGTATCAAGACTTGAACCCAGGCAGTTTGGCTACACGGTCCTGCTAAGTCATCCCTTGTTTCAGTCACCAGGTATTTTGTCTTCCATGACAAAGCTAATCAATACTGCACGTATATGTCTTGATGTCACAGTCATCTTTTTCTTCTCCCTTTATTTGTTGTTTTGTGGGGTTTTGGTGCTGTTGTTTTGTTTGGTTTTGAGATAAAGTCTCAGACTGCAGCTCAGGCTGACCTGAAACTCAACACATAGCTCAGACAATCCTCATGCCTCAACTTCCCAAGTGATGAGGTTAGAGGTATGAGCTACTGTGCCTAGCAAAATTGATCTGCTTATAAGAACTCTGATTAGATTGGATTAGGAACAAGTCATGTCTCCATTTTATCTTAGTAACTTCTTAAAAGATCTTGTTTCCAGATACAGTCACATTCAGAGGTAAGCAAGGTGAGTCCTTCAAGGTATGAATTTGGTAGGACATAAATATAGCTAATAACTCTAGAAGCTATAACTTCTTGGAATTACCTCCTTGCTGAAAAGGACTTTTTACTTCTGTTTGTTCTTCAGTTTGGAGAGAGAGAGAGAGAGAGAGAGAGAGAGAGAGAGAGAGAGAGAGAGAGAGAGAGAGAAGAATATCAAGTTGGCCTTGAAATCTCAATATAACCTTGAACGCCTGATTCTTCTGACTCTGTCTCCCAAGTGCTAGGATTACAGATATGTTTCATAGCCTACCTCTCTCTTCTAGTAAATTTCATATGTTAGATTACGTATGTGGTTGTCGCTCATGAATGTGCAGGCCTGATAACAGCATGTAAGAGCCAGAGAAATGGGCTAGGATGTGATGAGATGATAATGGATTTCTATTAGCATAGTGTTTAAGAAAGGCTTCACTGAGAAGGCATCGTACAAACAAAAACCCCAGAGGAGGTGGAGGAGCAAGGCCTTGCTTTCCTGGGGCAACAGCACCTTCTGGCAGAAAAGGTATGAAAATAAGGCACTAAAATTCTCACTGAACATTGTGCAACACTCATTGCGACAAGTCACTGCAGAGCAAAGAGCTATTCAATAATCCTTGCTCGGATGGGCTGTCTTTCCATGCATGCATATCAGGGATTGCCAGGGGGGAGCTGGGAAGTACTAAGCAATATTCACCTTAAAAGAATAATTATGGAGAACTGCGAGGCTGAAAGGGATCTTACAGCTCATCTAACCCACCTTTTGCATTTTACAGAACTAGACCCAGAGAAAAGAATTCGTTTGACCCGATTCAGGCACGTGGTTGACTGTGAAACTTCCAGTGCTTTTAGTTCAAGGGTCTTTTCACAGCACCACTGTATAATTTCAACATCAGTAGTTGGAATAAGTTTTAAGTTCCCTGGAAGCAGATAACTAGGGCTCTGCCTCCATCAGGAAAGTGTATACAACTTATTGCTCAAGGAACTCTAATAGACCTTCAGTGCAAAACACGTAAAGGACAGGCAATAGTCCTTAGCCTTCTTAAGGGAGGAACAATATTGTCAACGTATGTACCTTGTTAATGCTGTATCGTGTCTGAAACTGCAATATTCAAGCCCTTTGGTCCTTGTGCAGCTCCACATCTCATCTCAGTTACTTTTCTGTCCTCTTCCAGGTTTCCTGAAAGTGACCCCTGCATAGGTGGCACTCTGCCCCTTGGGGTAGTAAGATCTGCCATATTGCTTCATCCTCATTAGGCTACAGGAGTGCCCAGGGCAGCATTGCCAGCTTTAGAAACCCAAGTGTTGGCAACCAACAGAAATCTGATGACAAGGATAAGAGTGTGAAGAAAGGCCATGCCAGAGCGTATTCTGTTAGCAGTTTCCAGATTATCTTGCAAGGTTCTCAGTAGGGCATATATGTTTTCATGCCACGAAACAAAGGCTTTTGTTTTCTGTCTTGAAAAAAAAAAGTGCAGTGTTATTTCTATAGTTAATAGTTGTGCCTCGGGCCCTGGAGCATAGTGTAGACATTGCACATAAGCTCCTGACAATGGGCTCAAAAAGAGTATGATGATTGCCTTGAATAAAATAGTTCAGCTCGCTATGATACCGGATGCAAGCAGGCTTGCTTACCTGAGCTGTAAGTTTCCATGGTGTGCTTGGCCTAAGCAAGAACTCCATGCATATTATATTTTCCTAGCTCTACTTAAGATTAATTTTCCTACAAACATCATTAACTTTAAGAATGAACAACCTCCCTTAACGCTATGACCCTTTGATGCAGTTCCTCATGATGTGGTAACCCCCCAACCATAAAATTATTTTATTGCTACTTCATAACTGTAATTTTACTACTTCTATGAATCATAAAATAAATATCTGATATGCAGGCTACCTGATATGTGACCTCCAAAGGGGTCGTGACCCACAGGTTGAAAATAACTGTATAGTTGCTTATGTTTTCAAAGCAACTGGAGCAGGTAATGGTTATGACCTGACATAAAATTCATATTTGCTGCTGCTAAGATGTTGAGTCAGAACCAAGGAGTTCAAAAGATATCAGCTATTTCTTAGATTGTTTTAAAACTGAAGACTCTGAGGCCAGAATGGTTGATTGCTCAAACTCATATAGGTTGGAATAACATGACCAGCCTGGGCTACAGAGTAAGCCCAAGAACAAAACAACCAAACAAAATAATACTGTACAAAGAAAGCTACATCAGGGCATTACCCACTGAAGGCATTGGCTTTGTTCTGTTGAACAAAAGTAAGAACTGTAGAAATGCTCTTAGAGTTGATTTGTTCCTCCTATGTTTGTATGTATGTGCTTTCAATATTTCAAATTAGAGTATATATTAGTAGTTTTTATAAATCTCATTCTGTGGTATAAATCCCAAGTATGAACTTTTAGTTCATATTTCTTTAATTTTTCTGGTTGCTCCCCTCCCCATGCCCCTTTTGGCATGTGCATTAATATACACAATTCAGAAGTTAATAAAGACCATTTCTGTCAAGTATATGGTAAATGCTGATGATAATACTTACTCTTCTGTTCCTCTTCTTTCTCCTCTTGTTCCTTTCCTCTCTCACTAGGTTCTTTTCTTCAATATTTATTTTTAACTTCATGTCATACATAAATATGACCTTATATGTGTCATATATGTGTCACATATATTCTATGCCATTCATGTACATACATATACATATCAACAGGTTGGTTATATATATATATATATATATGCTGTATGCACACATGTATATGTACTTATATGTGTGTATGTGTTTACATATCTATATAGAATCTAGGATTCACAAATGAGTGAAAAATATGTTTGTCTTTTTGATAATCTCTAGTCTCATCTGTTTTCAAACAAATGACATCATTTTATTGCTATTTATGTCTGTATAATACTTCATTTTTCTCATCTCTTCATCTGTGGAGGGAGACCAAAACTAATTCTATCACTTGGATTTTTTGAATAATGCTTCTTTAATTGTGATATACAAGTATCTCTGTGAAATATTGATTTAGATCCCTAAGATACCTAGATTTGATGTATCTGGGTGATATGGTAACTCTATTTTTGAGGAACATCTATGCATATTTCTATAATAGCTAATTGACATTCCTATTAATAATTGTGTCTAAGGATCATTTCCTATCAATATTTTTTCCAGTATTTGCTATTTTGTCTATGAGATCCATTCTGGATGAGATGACTTGGTATCTCAATGTAGTTTCACATTAACTGCTAAGAGTAGTGAGCATGTTTTTCATCTGAGCATTTATACTTCATCTTTTGAAAATGGTCTGTTCATTAGCCCATTAATTGACTAAATTGTTTTTTTACTATACAGTACTTTTGGTTCCTTACATATATTATAGATTAATAATATGTCAGATGTATCGCTAGCAAAATAAAATTCTCCTGTTCTGTAGGCTGTTTCCTTATGCAATTGTTTCCTGTGCAGAAGATTTTTCAATTTTATGAAATTCCATTTGTCAATTCTTGGTAAATTTTTTCTGAACAGTTGAGGTCTTTTTCAAAAAGTCTTTCCCAGATTTAGATCATTTTGCAAGGGTTATTCTTTTCTCTCACCTTTACATGAATTCTAGAGGCAGATCGAGTCCACCAAAATTGTAGTGCATCTGCTTGTGCTTGATGAGTCATCTTTCTTGGTCCCTGGACCACCCTCTTGATGGATATTCACTTCAATTAGTATGAAGACCCAATATGTATACCGCTATAGTTTGAGAGTTTCAGGTCTTATGTTCAGGTCTTTAATGAATTGAGTTGATGCTTATACAGAATGAGAGAAATGAACCTTGTTTCAGGCTTCTATTGGTGATGTCTAGCTTCATCAGCACCAGCTGCTGAAGAAAATGTCTTTCTCTGGAATTCGTTTTTTTTTTTTTTTTTTTTTTCATATGATTTTTAAGGTTGTTTTTTTCTATTTCTGTGAAGAACATTGGAATTTTGATAGGGATTTGATAGTCACATCTAGATGTGACTTGGTAATAGAGCCATTTTCAATATTCTGCCTCCTGTTGAACATTGGGGGATTTCTGTTTTCTATGGTCTTTTTAATTTCTTTCTCCTGTGTTACTGAAAATCATTCAGATCTTTCATTTCTATTTAGCTCTATTCCTAGGTTATTGCTATTGTTGTTGTTGTTTAAACTATTGTGAGTGAACTGCTTTTCATGTTTCTTTCCCAGCATCTTTACTATTGGTATACAAAAAGGCTACTGGGATTTTGTATATTGGTTTTATATCCTGCTACATTGTTCAGAGTGTTTATTTTTTTCCATTATCTTTCTTAAAATTTTTACAGTGTGTGTGTGTGTGTGTGTGTGTGTGTGTGTGTGTTCTATAGTGCATGTGTGGAGTTCAGAGGGTCATTTTGCAAAGGTTATTCTTTTCTCTCACCTTTACATGAATTGATTGAGTCCACCAAAATTGTAGTGCATCTGCTTGTGCTTGATGAGTCATCTTTCTTGGTCCCTGGACCACCCTCTTGATGGATATTCACTTCAATTAGTATGAAGTAACTTTATTTCTTCTAACGTGAGTCCAAATCTCTGTCACATATTTTAATATAGATATACTTACTTTTTTGAAGACTATTTTCTTGGAATATATTTTCTAATTCTTTCACCCTAAGAAAGGTCTGTCTTTGTCACTGAGGTGATTTTTTAGAAGCAACAGATAAGTCTTAGGGTTTTTGTTGTTGTTGTTGTTGGGGGTTTTTGTTTTGTTTCCTAAATCTGCTATTCTGGGTCTTTTGATTGGTAAAATGAGAATATTAACTTTGAAATTTATTGAAAGGCACATAATGAGTCCTATCATCTTGTTCTTTTTGTAAAATATGTTATTTTCCTGATCCTCACTTGCCTCTTTATTATTTAGATGGAGCTTATTATTTCCTGTAAGCTGATGGGTGTGTTTATCTTTCTCTTCACTCTGTAAGATTTCTTCAGGGATCTTCTGTACTCTTGGCTTAGTGGCCACAAGTTCCTGTAGTTTCTGCTTATTATAGAAAGAATGATACGAAGAAAAGCTTTGTGGATATAGTAATCTAGACTGGCAATTATTGCCTTTTATAGCTTCAAATACATTATGCTTGGTTTTTAGAGTTTCCAGTGGAAAATCTGTCATTCTGGTGGATTTACCTTTATAGATGTATTGTTGCTTCCCCATGCAGTTTTCAATATTCTTTCTTGGATGTCTACAGTATTACAAAAGGAGATATCTTATGGTTTTTGTCTGTTCTGTGTTCTAAATGTCTCTTGTATCTGGACGGCCATCTCTTTGCCCAGATTTGGGGTATTTATTGCTACCAAATTGTTGAATATATTTTCTGTTCCTTCAGCTTTAACTTCTTCCTCTTCTGTGCTCATGATTCATAGATTTGGTCTTTCATGTTTCCCATAGATCTCATATAGTCTGTTCATACAATCTTACTATTTCATCATTGGATTTTCTGGGT
The DNA here is from genome assembly GCF_011762505.2 of Arvicanthis niloticus. NCBI lineage: Eukaryota > Metazoa > Chordata > Mammalia > Rodentia > Muridae > Arvicanthis > Arvicanthis niloticus. The sequence goes on along the minus strand of NC_047665.1, from coordinate 57,892,181 downwards.
TGGTTTAATCCATCTACTTCTCCTCAAGCCCAGATAGTCTGTCTTCTATTTAAGCCATCTTACAGGTGAGACTTTCTGATTAGTTTCTTATTTGACTTCTGGAGCTTCACATTTGAAAATCAGTGTTTCTCTCTCTCTCTCTCTCTCTCTCTCTCTCTCTCTCTCTCTCTCTCTCTCTCTCTCTCTTTCCCTAGCTTTTCTTTCTCTTCATCGAATTTCTTCAGGTCATATATTCACTTTCTTATTTCATTAATCTGTCTGGGTTCACTTTGACTTGATTCGGGAGTTGTGTTCTTTTCAAGGTCATACTAGACCCTTATTTACCAGGTTGTCTGTTGTGCTGTCCAGAGTTTATCTCAGTTGCCCCTCAAAGCCACTATGTGGACTTTAGCTGCCCTGAAGGCCAAATTTTCTTACCCACTAACAAATCACCTGGAAAGAAGTGACTGAAAACCCAGAGCCCTGGGCCAGCCTGTTCGGTGAGGACAAAGACACCCTGCATACCAAACCCAGAGGCTGTTTGTCTTGCTTCAAGTCTTACCAGATGAGAATTAAAGGGCAGCAACAGAACAGGTTTTGTGAAGATTGCGATAAGGGTCAAAGATGGCTGTTATGCCATATTTGAGTGTTGCCACATGTAAAATAAAGTCTACAGACACCCCCACCACATGCAATAAAAGAGTAGTGCAGTGTGTACTAAGACATTAGTTCTTAAGGGTTGGAACAGAAAGGGGATAATCCGAGCAAGACTAGAATTAGATTCATATTCAAGGAATATAGAAAGCATAGAAGAGGGGAAAGTTAGTAAGCCAGAGAAAAGATGAGGATAAAGTGGGAGGATACATGCGACAGTTCCAGCTAAAGGTAGAAGGAGAAGAGAAACAGGCAAGGAAAGTCAGTGAACAAACCTGAAACAATCCTATTGCTTGGGAAACTGAAGCAGTCAGACGATACTCCAACTCCAAGCAAAGCTTTGCTCTTTGAAAAAGCTTACCACAAAGAGGAGAGGCTATTAGACAAGACAACATGGATCCATTAAATGGAAAGTATCTGCAAAATAAGAGAGATTCAAAACACAAAGGAATGAAAACTGGGTGTGGGGAGAGTCTATATGCAGTCCTGCTGTGGGCACAGATGCTGCTCTCCATTCCCTAGTCCCTGAGTGGCTGTAATCATCAGACCAGTCGCAATACAGTCTACTCCAGATTATGGCTCAGTCCAGATTTCTACCTCACAGAACACTGCATGTTTCCCCTTCCGACTGCATGTACCCTTGCAGACTAAGCTTCAGAGTATAGGCCCAGAACACATGGAGAAATTCAGCAGCAGCCATCCTGTGTCACATAGCTCAGTCCATATTATTAACTTTACCTCTTATTTAACCAATAGTTTCCCCTGGTCTCTGTAAATAGACAGCCGCTATGGTCCATGTTTTTGGTCTTCTGAGAAGACAAAACTGATACCACTAGTAGTGCTGAGATACACACTCAGGAGACAGACGTGTCTGTCTTCCCCAGCTTGGCGAATGCTCACCTTGTTGTTGGCTTCATTTCTTCTGTTCCATCCATCTGCTTGGAAGCTAACTCTCCACTTGTCTTGCAAGCTTCCATCTGATGACCCCCTGGGGGCCCTGGGGGCCCAGTTTCATCTTGGATCTTGCCCACCAAGATGATCCATTCCACGTACTAATCATTTATCATTACCATATCCTTCTTACCACTCTCTCTTGAAACATAAAACCAAGTCCTCAATCCCAACTTGTGCCTGCAGGTGTGAAGCTGCAGGTATTTATCTGCACGGAGTTTACCTGAAGTCAGCACAAATCAGGGCAGTTCCCTTAGCCACCAAAATTAATATGTAGGAGAGTCCAAGGCTCACACAATGTTTCCTTCCAATTATATTTACTCATTTTTTGTAAGGTGTGATTTAATTCGCTGGGTTTCGTGATAAACTCTACCAAGGCCATTTGCTTTTCAAATGCAATTTGTGATTCCATTTATGTGAAAAGACACTGCATTAAATAAAAATTAGTCTTAATATTAGACCCCTCTGTTCTCTAAGCAGGAACTCATTGCCAAGCGACTCTCATTTACAGTAATACATCTTTGCTTTGGAAAGCGCGATAGCCAAAGAAAGTGCGCGAAGGAGAAGGAAATTGTGCTTCAAAATGTCAAACAACATCTGTTTCCCATTTCTGAGAATTACAGAGCTGTCTCTAGCCCTTTAACCCTTTAGCCCACATTGTATCTGTCCCTCCATAGTTTATGAGCTTTATCTTCAGAAGCCTTTCAGTAAATGAAACCTGATACAGAAAGTGAATCTCTTCTTTAGGTCCTCTCTGAGGATTAGGGATAGGATTTATTAGAACAACACTGCTCACACTGGGATGCTTTAAGGTCGTGTCAACATTTCAATTACAAACCCATGCTACCAAGGGGTGTGCACCCAGCCTCAGCAAAATACTTCTCTAGCTCTATATTTAGAAAGTGGGGTAGAGGTTTGAGGGTCCATGTTTGATTTATTTAAACATGACATAATATATAAGACTGACCTTCCAAAGTGTAAGAAGTTAATGTTTTATAGACGTTGCATTTTGTGCTTCAAAATTATACTGCAAAGTCTGAACCAAGGTGTAATCCTGAGATTATAAATAAATTAATCAGAGCCCAAAAAAAGGCAAAATTAGATTATTTTTAATAATTACAAAATTGGTCAATACTTCAACATATATTTGTAAGACAAAGTAGAAGCTATTCGCTCACATGCAATAACAGATATGTCACATTATTTTTCCAGGTGAAACTAGATCAACTAGTCAGCTTTGGCTTCTCAAAGTCTCTTCCAAAGGATCTGCAGAGATCCCCTTCTGCTGTCCTGACACATTGAACTTGAGTTTATCTCCCTTGCCCTTCTTACATCTCACCTCCGTTTTCCCTCCACTCAGTGTTTCCTGGCTTCCCCTCCTCACAAGGGCCCTTCATCACTGTCCTGCCTCTAAGGATCTGCACTTTCATACCTGCTGCCATTTGGCTTCACTCTTCAATCAACACTCATATCCTGCATACCTGATTGATCTAGACCCAAATATCAGATCATAAAAGATCTCCCACGCATTTACTGATTTCCTTGGTGCTTCTAATCCTTCAACTGCGGTCCATTCCAAGATGTTTGTCTGGTTTTCGGTGTTGATGTTTGTTTTGTCTTTGAAACAGTGTCTCCCTAGATAGCCCAGGTGAGTCTTGTGCTTGTAGTTCTTCCTTTTTCTCTTAAGTGCTTGCATTATAGGCATGTCTGACTATATGAAGCTTGTCTGTGTGATTTTATGTGCATGTTTGTGTGTGTGTATGCATGTGTGTTCCTGTGGGTAAGGTTGCATCTGTATGTGCATGCATATGGAGGCCACAGGCAATCTCAGGTCTCATTCCTTAGGTTCTATCCACCATTGGTTTGTTGACTCTTCTGAGATAGAGTCCCTTACAGGACTGAGGCTAGTAGCTTAGGCTGGCTGGCCAGCAAGGCCCAGGAATCTGCCTTACTAGTACTGGAATTATAAGTGTGTGCCACTCTGCCCAATTTTTTCTTTCTTTCCTTCTTTCTCTATTTCTTTCCTTCTTTGTCTCTTTCTTTCTTTCTTTCTTTCTTTCTTTCTTTCTTTCACATGGATTGAGCAGAACAAACTCAGATCCTCATGGTTGCAAGGCAAACACTTTAATAATTGAGCATTCTTTTCAGGCTCTTATTCATATGCTTTAAAGGAATAAAATAAATGGGATTTGGTGTTTTTCATAGGTGCTATTAGGAAGTACCTTATAATGATGCTATTAAAGTGGCCTTCAAAGAACCTCACACAGAACAGTGAGTTTCTATTATTAAAAGTTTTAAGAACTTCTGAACCATTTTATGCCCATGTAGAGCACCAATCATAATATATGCATTCCTAAACCAGGCTTTGGTGTTTTCTTCTCTGCTAAGCACCTAGCACCTAAACCATTAGAGATGCTCAACTGTTATTTAGATAATGGTAAAATAAAAATACTCATAAGTAGATCAATATCTCTTACTCAGTTCTCACAGTCTTAGTAAAGGTGACTTGCAATCAGACTGCCTCAATGGAAGAAAAAAAATCTATTGCAGAAAAGAAACAAGTCTCTGTTTGTTGGCATCTAAAATGAGGTTACAAGAACACCCTCAGAGATCTAAGCAATCAATACAAAGAAACCCTACAATGTCTGTCCTTAAATACCACATAAAATTTGAAACGGAAAGAAACCTTAGTTTTCATTTCTCACTAAGCACCTTTTTTTACCTAAAATATTGAGCAATATCTCAAAGCTGCCATTGTTTTTTCTTTGTTTTTGAGACAAGGTCTTACTATGGGACCTAGACTGGTCTTGAACTCCTGGCTGTAATAATCCTCCTACCTCAGTCTCCAAAGTAGCCTGTACTGCAGGTGCATACCATTGTACTAAAAAATCAGTGTTTTTAAAAATATATACATATATATATACATATATATGTGTATATATATACACACATATATATAGCCATAAAAGATAGGTAAAGTGCTTTCCAGAAAGCCTGATAACCTGACTTTGACCCACAGAACTCACTGTGGAAGAAGAAAATTAAGTCTGTAAAGTTACCCTCTGACCTCCACATTTGTACTCCAGCAGGTACACACATATATTTATACATCATGTGCACACATACATATTAACAATAAATACAACATTTTTTAATCTAAAAATACACACAACATGCTGTCAATTTAGTCACATATATCAAATGTATCTTGAAAAAAGGCCAGTTACAATTTCTTACTTGTTAAATATCTACATTGGGCCCAGACAGTGGCCCATAACAAGGAGGTATTTAATAAAAGTGTGTTGCATCAGATTAATTCATAAGAACCAAAACTCAGTTTTCATGCCCCAAGTGTAGCAAACAGGTTTCTCAACTATTGGAGAAATATCAGATTCTCCTTTCTGTTTTATCTACTTTTCTTTCTCTGCCAAGTTTCATAAGATTTGAGAAAAAAATAAAAGAAGCTTAAACAAAAAGAACTATGTTTCTACATTTGTTTCTAGGAACTGATTAGACTCAACACAAACCTTTGAGAAATCTCCATGCCTTGCTCATTTTTTATTTTCCTACAATAAATCTGTACATGCTTAATGAACAATCTAATATATTTTGGTCTGGTAGTAAAACCTTGTGTCACAGGAAGCCGAAGAACTCATCTTAGCTACTAACCATTCTTCATCTAAGTCTTTTCTCCCTTCTCCTTTTACCCAAGTAGAGCAGATGACCTTAGAGTTATTTCCAGAGTTGATCTTCTATGTGATTGCAACATTTTTGTTTGTAAACTTTTCTGTGGCTCTTCTGGAAAAATAAAAAGATACTTGGGTTCCTAGTATATCTTTTAATTCTCTTTGAATTTGCCTATAAAGTTCTGGAACTTTCTGTGAAAAGCAAAGGTGAAAATTCATCTCAGAATTTGCATTTCTAGCCCATTGCAAAGAACGGGACACTTCAAGTGGAAAAAAAAATCTTGTATTATGTACCTAAGTGTTTCTGTCTTTAGTCTTAATAGCAGTTTCTTCATAAGAAGGAAAAAAAAAAATCTTCATGTACTGGCACAATCGTTGCCTGATTTCATTCCAGCAACTAAGACCAACAATAACAACAAAAGCAAGGGCTGTTTTTGTTTGTTTGTTTAATTAAATTCTTTCAAGCTGCGTGGAGCAATACTGCTGGGTAGATCTTGTAAGAAGAGATAATTAAAGCACAGACAAACTAGTCCTTTCATTTGGAATAGCAGCCACTGCACTTGCTCAGGACAACTAGCCCTAGCAAAATCCCAGAGGACTCTTAGTATGCAAACCAAGTCAGCTTTAGAAATAGGTTCAGCTGCTCGTCATAGAACTGTAAACCCACTCACACTCGAAATCAGGAAGGCTATCACTAGAAAGTCGGACATTTTCTGAGACATGGCCAAAGTAACTGAGCAAATGAAATGGTACCTTTAGCAATGGACTCCCTTGATAGATTCACCAGTATCATCTGAAAGGGGTTTTCTCATTCTACCACCACTGTGTGCCAAAGAAGAGCCATCAGGAACCTTTAGGCCTTGAAAGAGAACACAAAAATGAAAGAAAAGAAAAAATATTTTCATATATATACATTTACCCCAAAATGAGTGTAGATCTTATGTTCTAATATAACATCTTATGTTCTAACATAATATACCCAGATCAAAAGCAATCTACACACTACCACCAGACCATCTGAGTGGCTCAGTGAGTAAAGGAGCTTGCTGATAAGCCTGATAGCTTGAGTTTGAACCCTGAGACTCAGACCAGCGAATCAACTCCTGCAAGGTGTTCTCTAATTCCTGCTTACACAGAGAGACAAGTATACTAAATATATATAATTTAAAAAAAAAAAATTACTGCCACAGGTTTTAAAGGGATGGTCAGTACATTTAACAAACTTGTTAAATATACAGTGTAATATCTTTGTGGATCCTCTGTGTTAGCTCTGATATGACAAAACACATGGACATGGAAGTAAGACAGCCCCAGAATTTGGACCTGGTTTGAGCCCTGCAAAGTCACATTTTCATCCATACAATGAAAACAATGACAGCTGATCTGCTGGTTCATTTTCTCATTTTGGTGACAAACTACCTGACCGAAAGCAACTTAAAGAAGGGAGGGATTATCTTAGCTCACAGTTTGAGGGTATCATCCATCATGAGAAAAGAGTTATGGTGGCAAAAATAGTTGTAGCTGTAGTGATGGAAGCATTAGGTGGCTTGTCTTGTTGCTTCAATAGTCAGGAATCAGGAACAGATGAATGCCAGTGCTCAGTTGTCTTTCTCCTTTTTCCCTTCTTATTCAGTCTCTGGCCCCAGCTTATGGAATGATGCCACCCACAGTGGATCTTCTCTCTTCAATTAGACCTTTCTGGAAACACCCTCACAGGCATAGGCAGAAACGTGTCTGCTGGGTGACTCTAGATGCAGTTAAGTTGACTGTGAAGATGAGTTATCACAGCTGGCTTCAGAGCAGATGCTTATTACGCTCCATGTTCAAGGTTCATCTGACTTTAGCACAATTGAGATAGATGGTTCTAGTCACATAAAGGCACTTGCCTTGACACAAGCCATGGGAGGTGTGGCTTTTCTTATGATAAAAAGAGGAAAAAAGAACTCCACTTCAACAACTAGCTTCTGAATCTCAATTCAGTACAAGTTTAGCAGGTGGTTGAAGCTGCAAGAGAAATTGTAGATAAACACCTAGTATGCTCAGGATACTCACCATGTGCAGTATAATCTATCATTTACAAGTTCCATATGTATAATTCCCCAAGCATAGAAAGATGGTTTAGATATTAGGCAGTTAAAATAATTCCGATGAGCCACTATACCTCCTAATTAAATCTTACTTTTCTTCTTCTTACAGCACTGGAGATTCAACTATTTCCTGTGGGAAATCTCATCAGCTCCCCTGACTTTGAAATCTCTGTACCCATTATTGATGCTCAAATACTGAACTCAGTTTAGGCCTCTTTATTGAGATTCAAGCCATATATCTAACATTGTATAATGTTTATCTTGCTAAATTTTCAAATTTCAGTGTTCTGGATATGAGCTCTTGGGCCTTATGCTTTTCTAAATACCTAGCAACTCTGTACATTCGTTTATTCTCATTGCAAACCTGGGAGTCGTCTGCCTTTAACACACTCATCCAGCTAATCACCAACTCCTGGCAACACTGACTTCCAAGTGTGTTCTTAATTTGGTCTCTACCTCCACTGGCACCATTCTACCCTAGACTCCATTCTACCCTCCTTTACTGTTGCTATGGTTTCAAAGGTGTTTTCTTGTCTCTATCTTGACCGAATTCAACTCATTCATTCACCACACAGCCCCGTGAGACATCTAATAAAGCATAATTGGATGATATCACTTCTTTCAATCAGAAACTTAACATCCATTTCCATTTAGAAAATGGTTTAAATTTCAACATGGCCTCAAGAGTGTCTAACATATTTTACCAAATCTGCATGACTTTAATTTCATCATTTCTAACATTCTTTGTGATATTAATTTTCCAGTAAAACCTATATATTCCTGGTGTTCACTTAGCTTCATAGAAAATCTCAGATCTTAGGTAAGATACTGATGACAAAAGTATACCATAACAACTGTGTCTGGAGGATGTGGCCTTTCTCATGGATTAACACCTGGAGGAGTCCTTTGTTTGATGAACTGGCTCCTAGGAGATACAGGTCCCCCTGGGAAAGCTGCACTGTGCAGGGTGACAGTCACTTACCTCTGACCCTTGTCCCAAGTTTCAAATAAAGGAGAGATATACTGAGGTCCCCATGAAGGGGAAAGGTCAAGAAAGAAAAACTGAAGAAAAGAGAAAGGAAGATGGGGAGGAGGAGAGAGGAAGAGTGAGAGGGAGAAGAAGAGGGAGAAGAAAAAGGAGAGGGAGGAGAGGGAGAGGGAGAGGGAGAGGGAGAGGGAGAGGGAGAGGGAGAGGGAGAGGGAGAGGGAGAGGGAGAGGGAGAGGGAGAGGGAGAGGGAGAGGGAGAGGGAGAGGGAGAGGGAGAGGGAGAGGGAGAGGGAGAGGGAGAGGGAGAGGGAGAGGGAGAGGGAGAGGGAGAGGGAGAGGGAGAGGGAGAAAAAAATGGAGGGAGGGAGGGAGAGAGCAGGAGGAAGAGAGAGAGGAGGGGAGGGAGAGATCTGGAGGATCTAAATGTTTTGAAGGACATTTTTTTGCCTCTACTCTGCCCCTAAAGGATTTGGCAGTCTGGATACTGAACCTACAAAGTGTCCTATACAGACCTGCACATGGAGTAAAAAGAAAAGTCCACAAGCAGATTGTCCTTGAGACATTTCTGGAAATGTTTCTCAGTGCTTACTGATTATAATAAAGAGCTGATAATCTCAAAGTAAACTGCTTCCAGTGTCTGCTGTTTAATACTCAGCTGCTATATTTAGCATCAGTAGAAAAATAAATTTAGCCCTGACCAACACTGGAATTAAAGAACCCAAAAGGGCTCTAGAAAAATTCCCCTAGGCCACTGATACCTGAATTGAGTTTGTACTGAATTAAATCCCTGAAAATGAGATGTAAAAACTAGATGCTGACCATCTATGGCTAAAGGAGAATCACCTGAGCTTGCCTTGAAAAGTCAGCCTATCACATACCCTATTCAAATTGCATCTTGGGTGATATAAAAAGACAAGAGTATAAATTCACTAAGAAGATTAGGAAAGGAGGGGCACACTATGTCAGTGGGGGGAGGGGGGATGTTGTTCTCCAATCCATTTCCTTCCCTGCTACAAAGTGGTATTGCAGGGGGTTTTTTGTACCTCCCAAGACTATGTCTTGTCCTGCCTAGGGCAACAGAGACTGGCACTGCCATTCACGATGCTCTGGTGAGTGGGCTTACACTCACCAGTCTTATACTAAGAGTAACGCTCTTGGTCTCAGGCTTTCTGTGGGCACAGCCATGCTGCCTGGAGTGGGAACAATTTGTGGGAAAGGAGAGGATCAATAAAATGGAGAGGGTTAAGGTAAGGTTGTGAAGGAGGTAGATAAAAGAAAGTTTAATAACATATGTGGATGAAAATATTATAAGGAGACCCATTATCTTGTATGTACCTGTGGTGTGTGTGTGTGTGTGTGTGTGTGTGTGTGTGTATTCTTGTAGAAGTAGGTACACACCAAATAGGCTCTAGGGTATCCTCCTGTCTCTTTTTTCCCAGACTTTGGATTAAAAGTTCTTGTTACCAATGTGCAGCTTGATCTTCATGTGGGTCCTACACGACTGGAATAGGCGCTATCCCCAAAATTTTTGCCTCTCTGTGGGATATGTTCTTCTAGCTGGGTTGCCTTGTCTGGCCTCAGTGGAAGACGGTGTGCCTAGCCTTGCAGAGAATTGATGTGCCAGGGTAGGGGGATAACCAGAGGCCCCGACCCACTCTGAGGAAAAGGAGAGAGGAAAGAAGGAAAAGATTGTGGGGAGGAGGACACTGAGAGGGATGTAAAGAAACTAAATAAAAAAAAAATTTAATTTAATTTAAAAATAGTTCTTCCTACCATACCTAGTCTTTTACATAGATTCTAGGAATCAAACTCAAGTCTTCCTACTTGAAAGGTGTAAACTTTACCAGCCGAGCCATCTTCCCACTGGTGAAAGCCATGATCATGTTTGCTAAGTCAAGCAATGTCTTCATTAGCTTCTATTTATGTGTTTTGGTGCTTGATTGCATCTAAATAAGCGTACCACATGCATGCCTGGTACCCACAGAGGCTAGAAGAGGGTGCCAGGTTTCCTGAAACAGGACTTGTAGATGATTGTGACCGCCATGTGGGAACTGAACTCAGATTTTCTGCAAAAGCAGCTAGTGCTCTTAACTGCTGAGTTGTCTCTCCAGCCCCTCAAAGAGTTAACCTTTTAAAAGTCCTGTCTAGAATAATTAAGCAAGGTAATAATAAAAAGACCCTGTATCAGCAAAATGGTGTACATTTCTTCAGTGATCATTGTTTACCCTCTGCTAGACACAAAATGCTTATTGTCATAAGACTCCACAGAATGGTAGGCAAGCTTTAGCTTTCTAACCATGGCAAGTGCGTAAAACCCTAAAGTCTAAAAAGATCATATTCAGGAAATTTGTCTTATTTTTAGTGGAGGAAGCAAGCACATTTCTGAATTGGAAAAACCTCTATCGAGGCCAAAGCTGTTTTTTTGTTTGTTTGGTTGGTTGGTTTGGTTTCTGTTTTTACTTACTCACTTTATATCTGGTTCATTTTCCATCTCCCAGTTCCCCCTCCCACAATCCTTCTTCCCCCATGCCTCCTGCTCCTTCTCCTCTGATTGGGTGGGGGCCTCCCTAGGTATCCCCAACCCTGGCACTTCAAGTCTCTGAGAGACTAGGCACACACTCTCTCACTGAGACCAGTTAAGGCAGCCCAGCTAGAAGAATATATCCCATGTATAGGCAACAGCTTTTGAGATAGCCCTGTTCCAGTTGTTGGGAACCCACATGACGACCAAACTGTACATCTGCTACATATGAGCAGGTGAGTAGGGAGGCCTAGTTCCAGCCTGTGTATGCTCTTTGGTTGGTGATTCAGTCTCTGAGAACCCCTAGAGTCCAGTTTAGTTGACACTTTTGGTCTTCCTGTGGAGTTCCTATCCCTTTCAGGACCCGTACTCCTTCTTCCTATTCTTCCAAAACTGTTTCTTAAACAGAGGTCAAATCCAGGAAGATGGAACAGTTAACATAGGCATTAGTATTATTTACACACACACACACACACACACACACACAAACACTGAGATGAAGCTCTCCCAACTGTGTGTGAATTAGGGAAGAGCAAAGTGACCAGACATCAAGCTGCCACTATCATGTTAAAAGGACAGTAGGCTTTACACTTCTAGGTGTTCAAAGAATACTTTGACCTCTTTATTTTTATTTTATATTGATCAGTGTTCTGCCTGCATGTGTGTCTAATTGCACCACATACACATGCAGGCCCATGGATGCCCATAGAGAAGGGCTAGATCCCCTGAACCGGAGTTGTAGACAATTGTAAGCCACCATGGAAGTGCTGGGAATCAAACCTGAGCCCTGTGAAAAAGTGGCGAGTGCTCTTAATTGTTGAGCAGTCTCTATAGGCCATCCCCAACAAAGCTTTCGAACAGGTACTTAAATCAGTCACAAATGAGACCACCTACATTTTCAATCGTTTGGTTTAACTGTAGTTAAGTGGAATCATGTTGATGGTTCACCTCAACCATGGAATCTAATAAAATTCCTCATTTCATTTTGCTGTACATACCATACAGTAAATTGAGGCAACATCTCAGTTATAAATGACATCATAGGGTATCAAGATCATTCTTTAGGTAAGAATTTTGTAGACAAAGCTTCTGACCTGTGCTTGGTCCTTAGCACTCACATGGTAGAAGGAGAGAACCAATTCTAGTAAGATGTCCTCTGCCCTCCACATGAACACTTCAGAACATTAGCACAGGTGCATGAGTACATGCACACAGAAATGAATGAATATGAATGAATGAGTGAAATGATACAATGATGTTTAAATAGCAGAAGGCAGTGCTGGGCTCCACTCTGAAATCAGAATTTCTGGGAATTAGATGACCCTGGCTGAGGACAAAGCTGAGAATCCCAGCCTTCATGCTCCTATCACTGATGAAGGAATCAGAACTAGGAGGGAAAGATGCTTAACCTACTTTCTGCCTATGTATGCTGCCACTGTGAAGTCAGAAAGAAACACCTGCCAACAAACAATGAGGCCTAGTAAGTAGTTTCTACTGAAAGTTGCTGCAAAAAGAAGGTATGAGGCTGCCAACCCACAGAAGAAAGCCCTTGCTGCCTGCCCCGGGTGAGGGATTGCAGAACCACAAATCCCACTAAAACCCTCCCTCGCTGGGCAGTGAGCTGGCCCTGCCAAGATACATCTTGAAAATTTCTGACTGAAAGGTTGAACTTGGGGAAAGTAGAATTGGGAAAAAAATAAATTCTGAGATTCCAGAAGCAGACACACACACACACACACACACACACGATGCACATGCACACACACAAACAAACACATACACCACCACCACCATCATCACCACATAATTTCCTTGGGACATAGTTTCACCACCTTAACTTTTGCACTCCTTTTAAAGTCTTTCATGTTTAAAATGTTACTGTCTTCAACTCACAGTGCAGTTTAAGAGCTGGCAAACTCGAAAACATTATCATCCAGTGGTAATTACTACAAATTCTATGTCCTCGGTTTTCACATTTTTACCACCATCATTCCTAAAAATAAACCAGAGGCTGTGAATGGTTTGTAACAAAGCCATGACATTTTTTTTTTTTCAACTTGAAATTCTCACCTTTGATTTCACAATTTATTTGGCTATTGTTTGACTCGCGTTGGGGCCAATGATAAGTTCTAGTTTCCTTTCTCTCCCTGGGGTCTCCTCTCCAGGCTCACCCACTACTTCCACCGACTCTGCTCCAAGGTTTTGATGTTCTAATTTGCTCATGGGATACACATTTGCTTCCTTTGGTTTAATTAATAAATATCTCCTCTGACAAAGGAAGGGGGGAAGACACATCTAATGTGTAAATTTGATCATTGTGCTCCCCCTACTGTGACCCCCACTTGAAATTTGTCTGGAGTCTTATCAGTCAGCTTCTTTCTAGGCCTTGTGATTTGCATATCAAATATATCATTGTAGGCCGGCTGCTCACAGGCATGGCCTGCAGACATTTACAGACCCAATTGCCCACTGCAGCTCCTGAAGAACATTTGTAAACCCACAGTGATTAGAGCAGATGAATGAAAGTCAGGGGATTACTTTGTGCTCTTCTTTGCTCTCTCCTTCAGAAATCGAGACCTCTGAGGTGTCCTGTCTTTATACTTTCAATGTGTTATTTACTTATAACTTTTATCATACTTAGTCTTACTGAAAAATTAGAAAAGCAAAATAAGATACCCAGTAGATGAGGGGTGTGTGTGTGTGTGTGTGTGTGTGTGTGTGTGAGAGAGAGAGAGAGAGAGAGAGAGAGAGAGAGAGAGAGAGAGAATATGCACACACGCATGCATACATGTATGTATGCATGCATGCATGTGTGTTGTGTGTGGGTCAAACCCAATTATCATTCTCAGCTGCTTGCCATGTTGTCTTTGAAGACAAAGATGTTTGGCATGCAGGTCATCAACACAACTAGATTAGCTGGTCACTGAGCCCCAGGGATCCACCTGCCTTCACTTCTCCAGCTCTGGGACTGAACTCCTCATGCTTGTCAAGCAAGCACTTTCCCAACTGAACCATCTCCTTAGCCTCTAAACTTCAACTTTCTTGACATGCAAGTCTTGCTGGGCACAAATCTGGCTTAGACATATCCTAATGTGGTGACAAAATTCAAATGTTTCATTACTGATAATTAGGGCATGTTGCAACTGCACCTTCAGGGTATTAACTAATTCCAATATATCTTCCCTTAACCCAGAAACCATCTGATGGCAGCTTCTGACTCATGTTGATTCTGATCTCCCACATTCGCAGGATTTAGAATGTTAGATTTACTAAATTATGAGTGCCTTTATAACTCTATTTGCACCCTCTCCTTCCAAGGATTCACTCGTTACCTTATACTTGACATCTCATGTGTTTGTTAGATTACTCAAATGCAATATTCAAATATCTGATAGGGTGAGAGATATTTTAAAGATTTTACAACTGTATTCCAAAGCTGTGCTGTCCATATGACTCTCTTATCTAAAGAGCCCTTGAGAGATGTGGTCTCTGGCATTTGAAAGCATATTCACCACACAAAACCAGCCTAAGGCGGATGTCTGGCTTTTAAGAACTCTACACACAGCCCTAAAAACAAGAGTAAGAGGAAAATAATGCCATCATCGAACACGTTAATTATGGACCTAGAAGTAGCATTGTCTCCTTTTGAAAAAAAAAAAAAAACTAAAATATTACAGTGTAAAGACACATGTCTGTTCTATTCAATGTACTAAATGGATTAGGCAGGGGCGTCGGAAAATCTCATTGAGAGCCTTCATCTCTGGTGCTATTATCCAGAGAATTGTTACATGATAGAAGGCTAGAGCACCTGATTTGGAGGATGAAGGCCTGGGTCTTACCTCAACTTTGCCACCAATTAGCCAATTAACTTGAGTAATCTTGACTCTACACTTGGACATGCATTTCTCCAATCTGTAATATGTGACAGTTAGACCACACGCTTATAAGTTGAATGGTGCTCTCAGAAAACTACAGTTACAAGAATCTGGGGAGATGGATGTATTAGATACACACCCATACACAGAAAGACATTCTTCTTGGAAATCTGCGATAAGTACTGCCATATCAGATACATTCTCAATGGGCCAATGAGATGGCTAGCTAGGTAAAGGTGCTTGCTGACAAATGTGAAGATCTAAGTTCTAGCCTGATGCCCCCTACATGGTGAAAGGAAAAAACTAATTTTGTGTGTTGTTTTCCAACCTGCACAGGCACCCACATGGGCATAAATAAATAAATAAATAAATAAATAAATGCAACTATTATAATCTTGAAATAGCTAAATAACATCTTACAAAAAATGTCAATTGAATTACTTATGTTATTTTCCCAATATATTATAACAAAACTCCTATGGCTGCCCAAACCCTTAGACAAAAATGTCTCCCAAAAGGAAGCTATCTATGGTTTGGATATGAAGAATCCTTTATGTGTTTACACACTTGGTCCCTCACTGATGGTGATGTTTGGGAAGATGGTAGAACCTTTCAGACACGATGTTTATAAGGAGATAAAGGACTAGAGCCATTGGACTTTAAAGATATAGGTTGATCTAGTTCTCAAATGTTCTGCTTTCTGTTGCAATCGACAGGAACAAGCTAAAACTACCTGCCTTCCTTGCCAAGAAGCACTGTTCAGTCTGAACTCTGAGCCCAGAAAACCCATCTCCTTTAAGTTGCTCCTGCATTGTATTCTGCCCCAGCAAAAAAAAAAAAAAAAAAAAAAAAAGCTAGCATAAGCTTTTTCAACTATAATTGGCCCTGCCCAGGGCAGGGTAAGCCAGAATCACTTGTCAGTGTCCTGACAGAAACCTGAAATAACTTCTAAACAACCTAGTCTGGATTCAGGCCCATGGTTTCTCATCCGTTTAGCTTTGTAACTTTATTGGTATAATTTAACTTCTCTGTATGTGTGGGTTGTTTCTTCATACAAAATTAATATAATAATATCTACTTCTGAGGGCCATTATGAAGACTGAATAACTTAGTAAGACATGCAAGCACTGAGGAAGTAGCTGAGTTGGTGAGGTGCTTCCCTAACATATACAGAACCCTGCCCTTGTTCCTTAGCAACGCCTGTCATAGTTCATGATTGTCATCTACCAATTCTGAAGGTGAAGGCAGAAGTTCAAGGTCATCCTTGAGTCCTGGGCTACATAGTTATTCTAAGGCTAGCCTGGGCTACATGAAATCTCATCTTAAAATAAAATGCTTACTAGGTTGCTTATCACCACACAAGTGTGGACACTGTCATATTCAAACCTTTATCAAATACAGTAGCCTGGAAAAGAAGGAGAAGAGAAACATTGGCATTTGCTAGGCATCTATTCAATGCCAGACGAATCACATAGAGCCTCTCATTAAATCCCCAAACAAACTCAAAGTTGTGATATGAGTATCATATTCTATAGGTGAGTATATCAGAGGTCTGAGTGTTAAAGACATTGCCTAACTTGACTGATAGTAAGAAGAAAAACATTATCTCAAACTTTGATACTCTTGCTTTTAAAACTCAAGCTTTTTCTTCTATATCGCACAGTCTTCAAGGGTGAAAAGGAATAAATCCCTCCCATGAATTCATGAGGAAATGAGGTGTACAAAGCAAAACATTTATGAAAAATTAGAAAGTAGCTCCCATACTGTGACCCATCTCAATGATGTATTAACTAAAGGGCCTTAAAGCTACAAAGGCATAAAAGAGCGGCTTGGAGAGGGCAGGACTCTGGATGGCTCAGCTAGTAAAAGCATGAACTGTCAAGACTGACACCTTTGTTTGATCCCTAGAAATTATATAGCACATTGGCAGAACCAATCTCTGTAGCTGATACACATGATGCCCATGTATATGCACACACATGGACACACACACATAGACACACACACACACACACACACACACGGACACATGGACACACACAAAATAATAAATGAAGGTAACTGTAAAAGTTAAATAGAAACGAAGAAAAGAAAATAGTTCTTAATGGCTGATTATACTTTTGAAAGATTGTCTCATGTTTGAATTAACCTACTGCATAAGTTCTGTCCCACTTCACAGAGGTTTGCCTCACCTTACCTGACAGAAACTATATTATTAGAGAATCAAAGTCCAGAAGAAGGCATTTAAAGGTCAAATTAATTCTACGGCCTTCAGAAAGGATTGGATCAAAATAATTCTCAAATGATAATCCCTATCCTATCTTAGTTTTAAATAATCAGAGAGGAGAAATTCTATGATTTTTCGATTTAAAAATTCAAACAGTGCAAAGATAATTTTAAAAATAAAAACACATTAATCAAAAATAAAAGTGGGGCAGGGGAAACAGGATGAGAAGATTAATTGATTCTTCATGATAGCAAGTAGTACCATGCATTAAAAACTGAAAACCGGGACTAAGGTCTTGGGGATGTAATTTATTGGATATTAATCTTCCATTTTAGCAGGCAAGGCACAACTTTACTTAGATATGTCTGCTGCATCTAAAGTTTTAAAATATGGGGTCAAAAATATATCCCCATCATACATCCCATTATGCTCCGTTCATCTTATCGCTAAAACTGGTTTTCACAGTGGTGTCAAAGATGATGGAGCTTAGAGAGATTTCCGTTTTGCAAGTAAAAAAAGGGCAGTCAGGAGGTGCACAGCCTGTGGTGTACTCAAATGGAGCGGCCAGCTGCCTAATTCCCATCATCAGAGCCTGTCCTGAGATCACAGGGCATCTGATTGAGCAGGCAACTTGCAAGGAAATGGAGAAACGCATCGGAGATTTCTCAGCCTTGCAATTCTCCATCTGGGCTCAGGGAGTAAGAGAGGAAGGACTGGATAAGCTCCCTGACTTAGCTGAGAGGAAACAATCTCCTTCTCCAGGAGTTTATAGTGGTAAGAAATTCATACCACAGCCCACAGAAGATTTTAACTTGGTAGAAGATAAACCATCTTATCAGTCTGCATAACCAAAGTGAGATCTCCAACAGCTTGTACTTGGGGACCAGAACATCACAGCAGTGTTCTTGGAAGTCCTGGTCCATCTTTCTTCACTCTGAGATGTAGATACATTAGGATGAGTAAAAACACAATGCAGAACACACTGTCTGCCTCAAAAAATAAATGTGGTCCGGCAAATGTTGAACTTTGAATGCTGTTTCTTTATTATCAGAGTCAATTCGTGTCCAGGTGTTTTCCTTCCTGACAAAGAGAAGCAAATGATTGTTGATCCCTGGAAGAGTGACAAAAGCTAATTTTCCAGAATGCAAAACAGATGGATGCATAGATAAATAGATAGATGATAGATAAATAGATAGATAGATAGATAGATAGATAGATAGATAGATGACTGATAATTAATGGATGATAGGTAGATATATAGATAATACATAGATAATAGATGGATGGGTAAATAGATGTTCAGACAAATAGTAGGCAGATAGATAATAGTTGGATGAATGGGTAGATAGACAGATAGACAGACAGACAGACAGATATTTGTAGTCATAGTAGAAATAGTACTAACAGAAGCAGCAGCAACAACAGCAGCAGTAGAAAATTCTGAAGTCACTAAATTTTTGTCATGCAAATTGCCAAAGAATCCTTGGTTCTGGCATTTCTTGCCTCTCCACCTAAGGTTGTAATTAAAAGCAATCTCAGAAAACTAGGTCGTGCCTGCTTGGAAACCAGTTTCTTAGAAGGACATTCTGCAGTGTTTTTACTGTTTTTAAGGTCCACGGGCTCTTTCTGTAAGTAGAATTTCAAATAGGAAATTACCTGAGAGTAAGAAGAGCCAGTGATCTGCTTGAATCCCCCTAGTGCTTACTGACCATATCTAGTTCCTACCAATCTTCTCTCCACTGTGAAAAGAGCGATGTCCACCCTTAGGGGAAAATACTGTGTGGAGAGAGTAGTTCGTTCATGCTTACAATCTGCCAAACAATCATCTATGAGCCCTGAAGAGGTAGATGATCAAAAGTATTTACTTCTTAAACTCTTAAAAAGAAAAGAAAAGGAAAGAAAGAAAGAAAGAAAGAAAGAAAGAAAGAAGAAAGAAAGAAAGAAAAAAGAAAGAAAGAAAGAAAGAAAGAGACATAAAGAGAGAGAGAAAGAAAGAAAGGAAGGAAAGAAAGAAAAAGAAAGAGAGAGAAGGAAAGAAAGGAAGGAAGGAAGGAAGGAAGGAAGGAAGGAAGGAAGGAAAGAAAGAAAGAGAAAGAAAGAAAGTAAGAAAGAAAGAAAGAAAGAAAGAAAGAAAGAAAGAAAGAAAGAAAGAAAGAAAGGAAAGAAAGAAAGAGAGAAAGAAAGAGAGAAAGAAAGAAAGGAAAAGTTGACTCTTTTCATAGAGCCTTAGGTTCCAAAATAGAATTTGTATCCCTCAAATTCTGAGCTTCCTATTCCTAAGCATAAAGCTTTCTAGTTGCTGAGAATTCTAACTTGTACTGTCAAAAATAAAAATTAAAAAACTTTCCCGATGCAGAGAACATTCCAACTGTTTATCTTAATAGTTTATATTTCAGTACTATCTATTGGTGTATACAAAGGCCCAGCTTTAGAAAGATTTCTCAGTTCATGGATGCCTTCCAGGCCACACATAGCTTCTTCCTTCAAACTTTCTCCTTAGTTTCCCATGTTTCCTCACTCTCTTTGCAATGAAGACTTCTCCAGAAAGTCTTCTCTAACAAGCAAATATGACTGTGCCTAGAGAGGTAAGACACACTAGCAAATTAGTGAGGTTTAACTCAAATCCATTTGTCAGATCAAGAGAGCAGACCCTTGGGTAATAGAGACACAGGACAGGTAAATTCAACAGGGCAGGGGTCTAACCTAACTATACTGTCCTCTAGCAAAGGAGACAGAACTAAAAGAATCCTCAAGGCAGGAAATTACCTGTCCCAAATTAAAGTCAAGCTGGGACCATGGGCCATTAGCTCCAGTTCCAGAGTTTTAGCAAGCCTTCATTGGATGTGAAATCTTGAGCTGTATCCAAAGAGCCCAGAATGGTAGATGGAGGCAGAGGCTTTGATGGAATCCCAGCTCTGCCACTCTGAAGCTATCCCTTACTCTACTTTACTGTCTTCATCTACAAAGTGGAAATTACAAACGAATCATTTCCTACATATACAAATTTGTGTGTGGTAACTACAGTTGCATCTCTTAAACACATACATACACACATATGCACACACTTAAACTTACATGTGCCTGAGTATGGACATACCAAAAAAGTTTGAAAGAATATACAATGAAAGTAAATGTTTCCATCATGGAAAGTACAGTTTTTCTTTTTAACCTATATTTTTCCCTTATACACTTTCTAAATGTCCTACAATAAATATGGTTGGTTTTGTTATAACTATTTATAAAATACTAATTAATGTATTCTATGAAAGGATGATACTTTGTAATTTATTTATAACAAAGAATTGAAAGAGAAAACATAGTTCATTAATAGACATTAGTAAAGTACAGCTTTAATCATATACTATAATTATGTACTGCAATTAAAAACTATGTGCTGAAAAGAATGTATTGGAATAAAATATTCATAGTATTGCATATAAAAATTAAGTAACTGCTGAACAAAATTTAATTTTTTGTTTACTAAAAGCAAATATAATTTTGTTTGGCTATAAATACCACATATGCACATTCTAAAAATGTCAGCCATGACTATTCCTACTGATAGAGTGTAGTTATTTTTAATTTCCTCTGTGTAGTTTTGTGGTTTTTGGCTTTTCAGTCATAGACATTTATAGATTTTTTTTTAAAATGGAATAAGTACTAAATATTATTGAAAATTAAGACAAATCACAATATGGTAGTTTAAAACAGTCAACGTTCTGGTAAAAAATCAAATATAACAATAAAAGGTGGCCAACATCAACAGTCAACTCACAAAATAACCAGTTCCTAACAGATGTGTTTAAAAGTTGACTTTCTTAATAAGTTAGAACAGTAGAGTAAGATCCTTTAATATCACTTGGCCTTCCAACCATCCTCTGACTCTGTATCTAAAAATGCAAAGGAGGTACAATAAGAATGTATTGAATTATCGAGAGGGTACCAATATTAAAGTACATTTTCATTTATCCTTTGAGACTCTCAGACATGTACACAATGGATTCTGATTACATTTATCACACACTCCCCTTTCTGACTCCACTCAGAACCTACCCCACCCATTTCTCTACTAATTTCATGTTCTCTCTATCATTGTTGTTGTCATCGTCGTCATCATCGTTGTTGCCCACTGAGTCCACTTGGTTCTGTCTGTATGTGCTCTGATGTAGGGCAAGCCATTGGAACATGAGCAACCAACCAGAGGCCACACTCCTGGAGAGAACTAACTCTCCCTTCCCTAGCAGCCATTAACAACAGCCTAGCTCTTCAGCTGGGATAGAACTCAGTGAACCCTTCTTCCAACTGTGCTAAAATTTTGACTTCTTGATTTTTGTGTAGATTTTATGCAGAGAATCATAGCTACTGTGAGTTGGTGGGTACAATGGCCCTATATATCCAGAGTGTCCTGTTTTGTGGCAGTCCTCCCGAACATCTGGCTCCTAAAATCCTATCCTCCTTGAGGTTCTGATGGGGAAATTTAGAGTAAATTTTTAAAGATTTATTTTATTATTTAAATCATATGTGCATGTGTATGTCCGTGTGTGGGTATGTGCACATGAGAGCAGGTACCATTGGAGGCCAGAAGCACAGCCTGACATAGATGCTGGGAACCAAACCCTAGTCTTCTACATACCCGACCATTGAGCCATCTGTCCAGACATCTGAAAATAGCAATCTTTATACAATGTTCGTTTATAGAAAAATCTCACTCCTACAGCACTGGGCAATAAATGATTGCATTCTCAAAACCAAAGATGGATATGGCCTGTGATAGTCTTGATCTTGTCTCTCTTTTGGTGAAAGCTTGTCTCCCAGGGTAGTGCTGTTGGAAGCTAGTGGAACTTCTAAGATGCAAGGCCTCAGGAAATAGCTTCAGGTTGTTTGCGTATGTCCTTGAAAGTGACAGTACTCATCATATATTTTTTTCTTCAGACCCCAAAAGGATGGATCCAACCAACTATGGACTGACACCTCTGAAACTGAGAGCCCAAACAAACCTTTCTCCTTTATAAACTGATTTGTTTTAAAAAACAGAATGGAAAATTACCCAACACCAGGGCTAAATTATGTCCTAGGACTTTACAAATTAAACAATGGAGTTATAATTTTACTTTGTAATGCAGCAAGCTCCAATATCAAGTCATTCTTTATCTCAAAAGCAGTTCAACACATGTATGCCAACAGATACAAGGGTACTCTTCAAAATGCGAAAGGACTGGAAAATTGTGGCACTAAACAGAGAGTTAGTTTTGAATCGCCTATTCCTCTTGGATCACCTTGATCAATATACTTGTGTTCTACTCAGCTACCTTTTCTGTGAAATGGGACAGATAGAACTGACCTCTTAAAACTTCTGAGGCATCCCAGACATAAAATTCATAGCTGAAGACATGAAGGTTAATATGGAGAAAAATGCCAAACTCTTCCTGGGGTGAGAAAAAAATGTAGACTATGGACCATAAAGATGTTCTTCTCAGCATCCTGCAGTCTCAGTGTGGTGCTTCTGCTGGGAATTACCTCTTTCGACCAGCCCTATGGAGTAAAAAAAGAACCTTTACCTTGGTGAGCCACCAGCCTTCTAAGCAAATCTTGAAATCGTCAGAAAGTTTCCTCAGATGACACTGTGCTAACACCATAAGCTGGTTTGAAATCTCCTAACCAATGCCACTCCCCACCCCCCCCAAAAAAGTCAGTCAACATGCTCGCCTTAGACTAATCTTTAGCATAGGGAATATGCACCCTCCCTACCATTCTATCACTTTGAGAAAGAAAGGATGTGAGCCTCCCCAAAATACCGCTTGTTCAGTTAAATCAGTAGAATCAAACAGTAATGTGCCCCTCCTCATAATGGCATGATTTAAACTAGAATCACACATTCACAGGCCCAAGATTCTGACATATTCTCTAACATGTTTGGAGAACTGGTTTCTAGAAGTAGCCATTTTCATCCAAAGTTTTCCACCTGTGTGTCTTCCTGGTAATTATCCCTATTCACCCTGCAAATCCAAAGGCTCCATTCTGCAATGTTGTCACCCACAAAAAACACAAAAGCATTCGTCAAAATAACAGAAGTCTGCAGCCTTGCACACTCCTATTTCATAGCATGGAAAGGGAGAGAGAGGGAAAGGGAGAAGGGGGAAAAAAAGTACATGGAGTTCCTCTGAAGCCCCCTCCTGACATTTCCAGACTTATTAGCCAGTTTTCACACTGACTTCAATCAACCCCTCTAATCCTCCAAGGAAAGAGCATTTTTAATTCACCGATTGGCTGATAAGCTTGAAGCCAAAAAATGATTTACACGTAGATGAATTGTGCTTACAAGATGGAACTTGGAGCATTAGAAGCGGATCTGAATTTCCTATCTGTCATTTTATGTGCCACATTCATTTTTTTCTCTGCCATTACCCTCGCTGATTGCAATCTTTCAGCGCTATTGGGCCCCTGCTTCCACAGTTTTTAATCTGCCTTTAATCCCATAGATTTTAAATATTCCCGGCACCGAGAGACTGGAGGCAATTAACTGCCCTTCTGATGCGCTTCTTATCAGTTGCCTCCTTGTATCTCTCAGAAGCAGCCTCAAGACACTTCCAGGCTGACAAATACTACCAGCATTTCAGATGAAGCAGCTGCTGCAAACGGGAATGTGAAGCCCAGCTGTGCTGGGGAATCGAAGTCCTTTCTGGAGGAGGAAACAGAAGGGAGCTTGGGAACAGAGAACAGGCACCTTGTGCCAGAAACTCCCGATTAGAAATAATGCTTCCTGACACGTTGTTTGCTTTTTAGTTTTTAATGTGTGTCATCCAATCTGTTTAATCTGATTGCCATTTTTTTAACTCAAAAATAACTTCCTGCTCTCTACCTTTAATGGGGAATTCAGAAAAGCTGTCAGAAAGGGACATCAAGTAGCATTAAGCTTCTTGACACTGACTCCTGACTCCTTGCTGGGTCTGGGTTAATTTTATGTCCCTTTTGGTATATTGAGGTCCAGATCTTCCTTCTAGATTCCCTGACCACTCATTGATTCATTTCTACCATATTTAATGATGTCCCTTTAAACTAGATTTTGTAGATCTTTATGTATCTATCACCTGCTATGTCAAAGCTTTGGTTGTAACTGAAGTCTTTCTCAAGGTGATATAGTTGATTCTCCCAAAGATAAATCAGTGTTATTCATTAACGTGCTCTCATTCATAGATCTATAACTTCCTCTGTACTCTGAAAACAGCCAGCTTTCTACTAAAAGCATACCCTGTGTACCTATAAGAAGCAGTCACATACACAGCAAGACTGCCCTCTGACTTCTTATTGAGTCCAGCGCTACCATCCGCAGATATGATTCCTGTTAAAAATTTAATCTATCACTGTTCTTATATAGTTAAGTATCCAAAGGAAGAACTTCCGGTTTCAAAGATACAATCCAAAATAGGAGAACACTTCCACATTTGCTAACACTTACACATCTTATTGATTCTCTTCCTTACACACTTGGTCTTAAGAACACATACGATATTTGACTGCAGTGTAGCTTCCAAATGATCATGCTATTTAGAATTTCATAAGGATGATGAAATTCACTGTTTTGCATGGTCATGAATGTATGTGTGTGCAAACACACCCATTTCTTATCATTTCTTGCAATTATGTAAGAATCCCCTTAGTATGCAAAGAAATTGAGTGTCTTCTTGGGGGGGGATATTTCATCTACCACTTCCTTTGGCTCATGCTGACATCTCCTAGTGGATGTGCCATAAGCACTCCAGTGCAGGATCGATGTAATCCTCCCTCAGTGGGGGAAAAAATGATATAAGTTTCTGACTTTACTCAATTTAAGGGTTGGTTCAGAAACCTAACAATATTTTCTCAGGGTGAAAAATAGGTATTATCTCAACAGATCATTGTGTATCCAACACCAGTTCTATATCTTTTGGAGGCTTCTCTACTTTTTTTCTTTTTTTAAGAACAAAAATTATAAAGAGTGATGTCAAACAGGCAGAAAGGATACGGTAGAGAAGACAAACAATGCGCTAAGAGCATGTGGTTAATTGATTGGCTCCACTTTCTACACTTAAGAGAAAAACACAAGCCCTTCCATTCAGCAGCTGTTGAGAACCAAGAACATGGTAAATGGATGGATTGTGTAGCATCACCATGCCCTGTTGAGAGGTTGTTTATAAACAACACCCTACAACATAAACAAGGAGAGATTCAGGAACCATAAGGGATGAGGGAGATGCTGAAACCTGGTAGCAGCTCTCCCTGTGTTGTTTTGCTGTGACTTGCAGCTTTGCTTAAGCATTTTAAAGATTCTTGCAGGTCTTTTTCAAGCTGCCAGCTCTAGCCTACGAATTATGGTAATGTGCCACTTCTGAGCCCTCGGCAGGATTTGCAACAGAGAAATCACATCAGCCTATGCTGATTAACAATTCCATTCCATCCAGAGATTTATATAAAAAAACTATCTTACATTTTGCTTTTTAATAAGAATGATCGCTATCTCAAATTGAGTCCCAGCAAATTTTAATAAAGGCCCAAGGTTGAGTGGCATTTTGCATGCTGATTTAGCTGTGATTGCTGGCTTTTGATGAGCAGTAGCCTGGCATGTATAGCTCTCCTCGGAGCAGGTTTAAAGACCAGGAGTGAGGAAAAGGATAAAAATAAAAATTTCCAACTAAAATTCAAGGTCTTTTCTCCCTGTGATTGATTACTGAATAAATACCAACATGTATCTTTCGATTTAGCCTAAGGAGAAAATTCCCTACAGTTAAACAGCTGTTTGGGTTTTTTGTTGTTGTTGTTGTTGTTGTTAGTCTGTTTTTGTTTGTTTTGGGTTTTATTTTTAATAGCAGCTAGAATACCAACCTTTCAAAATATTAACTCTGATTACGGCAAGTATTTTTAAATGACACCATCAATCTTTTCATCTGTCTCTTGCCCTGACACTTCTTAAATCAAACAGAGAAAGAGCAATAGACAGGTGGCAATTTGCTTTCCCAATGAGTAAATTGTCAATAGCTAAAGGTCTCTTGGAGAGAAGACTCTTCTTTAATAAAATCAAAGGCAAATTAAATATTCTGAACAATAAATCTTGAGGTAAGTTAAGATTGCCAGCTTGTGCCAACTGTTGATGGCTATCTTCTCCAAGAAATCTAAGACTATATGATCACAGCCCATATGGCTGCTGGATTACTGTGTACCTTTACTAACTAGGGAAAAAGGTGACTAATGTTCTAAGTGAGCTATCACTCACATCCGTTGACAGATTTCATTGATATGTAGAGCTGTGTCTTATAATTTCCCACCCTACCATGAAGGTCATTCCAGATGTTTAGATTCACGTCTAGTTCAAGTTTACCAGCTTCCCAAAGCAGAATTCAAATGATGCTGAAGAACACAAATGTGATTCACTTCATTGGCTAAAGATCATTGGATTCCACCAACCAAATTGGCTGTAAGTTTTGAAACCTTGAATCGTGACCTAGAAAGAACTGCTACTAGACTGCAGAAATAACTAAATCCTCAAAAGCATAAAACCATTTTAAACTGAATTCTAGCAGTGAGAAAATATCTTTTCAGTGTTCAAGCACTTCTTAGATACAGTACTTTTCAAATACATGCACACATGTGTGCACAGAGGTACAGGCATACTCACACATACAAAATAATTATTTATAGAAGAAAACAGAGAAATGAGACAATACAATAAAGATGGCAATCAGATGAATTATTGTATTATATAATAGCTTAACTTATGAACAAGGTCAGATTTTTTTTTCAAGTACTTGAAGATATTGCTTTGTAATTCTTTGTTCCTCTAATCATTAACTAAGATGTATTGAGCAACCATGATAACCCATTTATGTTGCTAAGTTCTACCACAATTTTAAAGACATAGGGTCTAGGGAGATGGCTCAGTCAGTGAAGTGCTTGCCACCTAAGCACAAAAGTAGCCTGAGTTTAGAACTCCAGCACCTATATAAAAACCATGTGTGGCAGTAGTATACATTTATAATCCCAGTAATGGAGATGCAGAAACAGACAGATTCTTGAAGCTCATTAAATATCTGTCCTAGCCAAAACAATGACATCAAGATTTAATGAAAAACCTTGGCTCAAAAATAAGGTGGACGGGGATCAGACTGTTGACCGCCACATACATACACATCTTTATCATCTATTATATCATCTATTTTTAGCATCTACTATAAGGAATCTGATGGTTATGAAGTAGGGTAGTCATGCCTTAACAAGACAAGATACTGGGCACTATGGAGACACTGATGAGAAGGCAATCGGGAAAGATTCCTAGTGAAGCAACCTCTAAGCTGAGTCCTGATGAGTTAATCATAGTTTCTTACATTAAAAGAGACTGGAGAATTCTGCTTTAGAAGAAACAGGAACAAAAATCAATCAATCCTGATTTCCGTAGTAGCAGGATTCTCTAATGTATTTGAGGTAGATAAGCAATATGTGTGAGTGTCTCCTACACGTGAGCTATGAACAAACCCTCTACTTCCTTTTTCATGATCTCCATATTTTAGTAAAGGGATCATAAAATGGTGCTTAAAAAAAAAAAGCGAAGACTAAAATACTAAATGAAATAAGTCTTATGGAACAAATAACCAAGGGCATGAGGAATGTCTCAAATTGAGTAATGAGAAAGGATATAAGAGATTTTACCTAAGAGACAATGGAAGTGACTTAGTTTGAGAGGTTTGAATTGGAAAGGAGTAAGACTACATATAGTGATTCTAGGAGACAGGAGTTGCCTTAGTGCTAGTGGGAAATGGAAGTCATCTGCACTTAATTATGGTCTTTCACTGAGGTAGGTCATCATGGGGATGAATGGGCATTTACAGGAGTTCCTGAAGATGTGACATTGACAGACTCTTATCAGATTGCATGGGCTGGTCAGGGAAACTGAATGACAGCAAGCAATGAAATACTTGGCTTAGGCAGTATGTGATGGCCACTGTCCCTGGTACATGGAAATCAGGCTTAAGGAAGAAAAGGAAGGGGTGAAGGGGATGACTGGTATTCTGTGTTGATAGTGTTGTGTATGAGCCAGTAAGTATTGATATGAGTGTGGTTGTATGATCTTAGACAGACACATGGAGTAATACACATGCAGTTGGATGTGTAAATGCAAAACTCACTAGGAAGATCTATTTTATAAAAAAAGAGATATAGAAGCATTTTCCCTCTCCTAACCAGCTGTGAGCTTCTTTTTATTTTTCTCTTTCTTCTCAACATTAGCTGTTATCTCTGTTCAATATTTCCCCTACCCACTTGGTACATAAACACCTTGCATGTTCTAACATCTTACTTCTGTGTTTGCTCTGTTTTGGAGAACCCTTTGTTTGTAGCATCTTACATACAATTCAAAATTCCAGCCTTCCACTGAAGTGTCTAAACAGAAGGAGCAAAACCATATAAAAATGAGAATAAAAGTTCAATGAGATTTTTAGCAGCTAGAGGATAATTTATTAGCAATAAAAGCAAAGAACTAAGAAAAAATAAGACACTGGGCCATGTACGTTGAAAAGATCAGTGCTCAGTGAGCACATGAAAAAATAACTAATCTTACAAAAAAATAAATATGGTTGAGAAGCCAACAAAACAGTCCTTAGAGTCTTCAAAAGGCAAAGGGATAGCTTGTTTTGTTTTGTTTTTTTAAAATCTTCTGCTTTTGGACAAGGTAAACTAGACAAGGCATCTCCATATCCTATTAGTAGAAATGTAAGTCTATAGTGTTTCTGGGAATGATTTTGGCCAATGTAACTGGTCTATTTTTCCCTAATAAAATCTTTGAGAACTTGTCCACAGAAAGTAATCAACACTAACCATAAATATTCCAAGTAGATGGTTTGCCCACTGCAGCTTTATGGATGCTCAGGGGGAATAGAACCAGATATTCATTAGTAGGCAATTTCCTAAAAAAAAATATATGATATAGAATTACATAATTTATAAAATATCACTTAAAGATTATCTAAGAACACAAATAGTTGCAATATATTTTTACTTTAATATAATAATTCTTATTAACTATATGAAAATAATAGGAGACAAATAGTATCCACCAGCCATATCACATGGATAGTTCTTTCATATATAATCTTGTGCTCTTGTCCTTTCTCACATATTTAACTGTGATAAACACTGAAATATGCATGGTTAAAATAGTTGTCTTTGTATCTCTTATATAGAAGAAAATAAAGTTTCTCTAATGTGCTTAATATTGAAATACTGGAAATTTTCTCATCGAGTGACAAATATATTTATTTGAAACAGCCACATTAATATAACACTCACAAAATCATAAAAGACTGACAGTCTAATGGTAAAATGGGCAAAAACCATGAATAGCCAACATATGAAAGAAGAAATATAAATTTTTAGTATTATATGTGTATACTGCCAAATTAGCATTTATTAGTTAACATTTAAATAAAACCAAAATAAATACTATTTTTCTTCTATCTGATTAAAGCATCATCTAAAGAAGTTTATATGCAATAGTCATTGATCTTGAAAAACCATAGGGGTTATGTTCTGAATTCTAAGAGTCCTTCAAAGCCTATATGCTAACAAAGGCTACATCACCCACATGTGGATCCATTGGGAAGTGGTAGAACCTTTAACAATGGGGCCTACTGACATCATTTTAGATCGTTTGAGACATACTTTCAAAGGGCATATTAGAATCTCTCCCTTCAGTCTTCTTACTTCCTGTCTTCTATGAACTACACAGCTTACCCTTACATCCCTTGACATAGAGTGCCTCATCACCGACCACAAAACAATGGAGTTTAGTGACTATGCAGAAAATACTGAAGCTGTGAGCCAAAATAAACCTTCGATCCTCATAAGCTGATTGTCTCATGTATTTTGTCAAAGCAACCAAAAAGTTAAACTAATACAATTGGTAAAATGACAATTGTATATATAAGCAAAAGGGGATATAAAAATATTGTCATGTTAAAAAGTATACTTCACATTATATTAGATAGATGTGTATTTAAATGAAGTAATGTGAATTATGTTTTTAATTAAAAGTAAACAAGTGATGTGTATTTCTCTTATTCCTACTGATATTTTCAAAGGGGTGAGTTTTCTATAAGCTTCAAATATACAAAGGTTTTTAAAATTTCTACATTTACTTAATTTAGTCTTCTTTTGTAGTTATTTGCATCTTTCCTTTTAGGTAGGAACGTCTTTCACTCTCCGATTCCCATTTTCTTATTCCTATTATAGAAAACTTAGTTAATTAAAAATCTGATTTTTACAACCTATGCAACAAAGCCCACTATAATTCTCCCAAGATTTTTATAAACATCACCTTTTTAAAGAATTATTTTTATTATTTTTGATTATGCTTCTCTGTGTGCATGTGTTAAAAGGTCAGCATGTACCTGTGAATACAGAGGCCAGAGGTGTTGGACCTCCCTGAAGCTGGAGTCATAGGCAGTTGTGAGCTGCATAACATGCGTGCTCTTAATTTGCAGCCCATAAGTAACACATTTTAAAACAAGTATTTGCAGCACATTTGAAAACAGCATACGTCATGTCGTCAATAATTGTCAAAGATTTAAGCTATTTTTAAAGCATACATTGTGATTTAAAAGTTGGCATATGCCATATGCCCAAAAATATGTAAGTATGTATATAATGATCATTGATTCTATAGTTGACATTATATGGAAATGAGGTATTTTCAAGTGATAATCTAAAAAATAAAATCATTCTACTAAAAGTTGTGGAAATTGTTCAACAGGTAAGAACACTGTTCTTGTAGTTTGAGAGTAAGAACCTGAGTTCAAGGCCACAGGTTCCACATAAAAGTCAAGGTGTAAACCTTTGCACCTGTAATTCCAGTGATGTGGGGTCAGGTGGTGTGGTGTGGCATGACAGCAAGAAGATTTCTGTGGGTTGATGGTCACCAGCCTCGTTTCATGTTTAGTGACAGACCCTGTCTATAGAGACTAAGGCAGAGAATGAGTTATTGATTCTTCGATCTCCAGATATGTGTACCTACACACACATAAACAGACATACACCATACAAACACACAGAGAGAGGGAGAGAGTAGAGATACATTAGATATTAAAAGACAGTGTTAGAAAATAATATGCGAGTTTTTGTTTTATCTTATTGTATCTTTATTATTATCCCTTAGAAGCCCCCCCCCCTTTTTTTTTCTAATGAGAGATAGAAAGAGGGTGGATCTGAATGGGAGTAGAGTAAGGAGGAACTGGGAGGAGTAAAGGGAAGGGAAAAATCAGAATACATTATGTGAGAAAAAAAATCTATTTTTATTAAAAAGAAAAAATATGTAACTGATGATGACTAGAGTGCTAACTTTTCTCTGTGTTACTAATTCTGAACAAGTTATTTACATATCTTTCTGTGGTCTAACTCTAAGGCTAACTTCTCCATTAGATAAAGCAGGCACAGCATCCATGCCTACAATCCTTTGAGGAGCTCAGAAAAAGCGTTTTAATTCCCTTTATAGACCAGAAGGAAAAGTATGGACTTTTTAGGTGAAAGACTACATTTATATTTACCACAGAGAACATTATAAAATATCATTGTAGCTGGGCATAATGACACTCATCTGCAATCCTAGAACTTGTAGTTGGAGGCAGGAGGATCAGGATTTCAATGCCACTCTTGCCTACATATTGAGTAAGAGTTGAACATGGCCTACATGAGATCCCATCTCAAAAAAGCAAATATATACATGTTTGTATGTGTGTATATGTATCATTTTAATATTTTTACACAGGAAGGAAGCATGGGGACAAAGATGTCTAGAGATCTAGTGGACAATGTATGCTTTCAGACAGGTAAATGACCAAGTCAGTGTCCAAGGTGATAGGAAGATAAAATAGTACAGCCATGAAAAAGATGGGGGAGTCTTCTATTTTCAGGAGAGTAGAGTGTGAGTATATGTACATGACCTTAACACCACCAGGCACAGAGTTGACAAACTCTCTGAAGTATGTTTTCTAACCAGATATAGTTGCATTACTACTACATTTTCCAGAAAGCGATTGGCTGGATACTTTTGATTCCCTGATGCAGCTTCAAGCCTTAATTTATGTTTCTCTGTGTTACTGTCTTGGAAACGATATTGATTCCAATATAAGAGGTGTTTGCATAATAGTGAATGAGTGAAAAAGGTTAAGAGTTAGACAAAGATTATCAATGAATATAAACACAGAAGTGTAAGAAAAAATGGATATTCATTCTTTTTGTTCAGGAAGAAAAACCTTTCTGTTATCATGACATCACTTCTCCCTTTTTAGTAACAAGCCGTGAAAGAATACGCCTCCACTCTTCCATTGCTTGCCTTTTGAAGTTAATTTCCAATCCTAACTGGAAATCAGAAATGGTGCAATCTTTTGATATGTTACAGTGCAATGAAAATTTAATTTATATAATATCTTCCCTTTTTTAAGTGCCTTGTTCAATTGAAGCTGAAGCAGCTGTAAATGATGGCTAAGTTAAGAATAAAAAGTAAGATCAAAGTGATGTCTGCCATTATGATTTCAAACAGCATGTGCCACTTGGGAAGTTTGGGGGAGAAAATATTTAAAAGGATACAGCCATCTAACTGAAATAGAATATAGCATATAGAAAGCGAGGCATTCATTAAGTTTCTCAATTATTCTGCCCACATAAAAGCCTAAAGGACAATTAGAAAAATGAACAAATGTATTGGACAATAGAGTCTTTATATGTGTTCATTTATATATGAATGAGTGTGTGTTTGTGCCCATGCATGCTTGTGTGTGTGTGTGTGTTAGTGTGTGTGAGCATGTTCATGCATATTCATGTGTGCATGCATGTATGTGCATGCTACAGTTGTTGGGAGAGCATCTCTATTTAGTTAAAAAAAGTGCCCTAAGAGTTTTCAGCTTCAAAACCTTTTTTGTCATCATTACTGGCTCTAATAGCTTCCAAAGTACCAGGGAAAGTACTTAGGTGGGAGAGGGAGTAGAAAAAGGAGAAGCTCAGGGGGCCGGGTGAGGAGAGGCCTGTTCCTCCTTAAAGACCGTGACTTCTCACTCTGAAGAATGTCTTAAGCTAGTTTTAATCCACTGATTGTTGATCAATAAATCCTTAAACTTGAAGTTAGTAAGAAGAAATGGCACCACTCATAGGAGTAAACTTTCTGTAGATGACCAAGCTTTTATCCCAAGTGTCATGGGCTCCTTGGATACCAGTTCGCGTTACCTTTAAGGTTTGTGCATGCATATTGATAGGGGTAAAGAGGGATCCAGTTTGCTGCCAGCAGAGTCATTTGTTGAATGTCAGAAGGCTTTCTAGACCACATACAATGAAATTCCCGAGAATTCTGGCTTAAGTGGTAGGCTGGCCCAGGACTAGTTTGTTTTGTGAACACTTAAAACCTCAGAGGAAGGAAAGATCATGGGGAGGGAGGTCAGAGCCAGCAGCAAAGCTGTTGGAGGACATTCTTGTGTCTCTGACACCTAAAAGCCCGTTGTCAAATGAAACAGCACATCTGGAAGAGCCAGCTGCTGGGTACTCCCAGACACTGTGCCCAGAGCCCTGATAAGATGGTATCAGGCAGTCCCTCTAAGTACTTTAAGCACTATACACAGATCACTGGAGCAATTACCATAAAGAGTAAAAGATATGGGTCTTTATTGATGGAGATTAATATTGAACACAAGGACATTGATTTTTCTCAGCATCTTATTTTTGATGGTAAACTTGGTTTGCAGCCACCTGAGGTTGATTTGAGCTTGTCTTTCTCCTGATGCTACTTTGAAGACCCACTAAGAATAAATTTGCAGTATTTTTAATGTAAAGAGAAATAGCTTTATTCCAATACTCTTATATTCTATATGATAAGTAGCATTTACTATGTCTGCTATATTCCAGACTCTATATTAGGTCCTGAACACACACTATAGTTTAAGTCTCACAAATGTGTATCCAAGGTAAAGACACCAGCAGCACTTCATATGAGAACACTAATTATCACAGGTATTGGAAAAATAACCCAGAGCCACTTAGAAAAGACATAGTGGGTCTTGAGAAGTGCTCAGAAGTTAAGAGCACTTGTGTTCTTAAAGAGGGCCTGGATTTGGTTCCCAGCTTCCATATCTGGTCTGCAACATCAGATCTAAGGAATGTGATACCCTCATTTGGCCTCCACAAGCACTGTATGCTCATGGTATACTTATAGACATACAGACAAACAATGATATACATAAGATAAAAATGAATAATGGTTTATTATAAAATTAAGGGGAATGAACCTTGATATTTATTACTGTAATGGCTGTTATGGTATGAATGTGAAATGCTTCTCCTAAGCTCATGTATTTGAACCCTTTGTTCCTCACTAGTGGCTCTGTTTAGGAAAGTTCTGGAGCCTTTGGGACAGATGTAGTCTCCCTAGAGGAAGTGGGTTAGTAGAGGCCAGGCTTTGAGGTTTTACAGCCTGCTGTCACTTCCTGAATGTTGATGTCATGTCACTAGTAGCCTTCTCCTCCTTTCACACGCATTCCCTGCTATGATGAAATATACCCCTCAGACCATGAGCTCAAGGAAACCCTTTTTTTCCTTAAGTAGCTTCTCTTCTGGCATGTTGTCACAGCAATGAGCAAAGCTAGTAACAGAATGCAAACACATAAAATAATTAATGCCTGATGGCTCCAAGTGGGAGTTGTTTGATACAAAGCAACAGCCGAAGACGGATTTCATGCTCAGAAGTTGGTTCTTCACATGAACATCCGAAGGAAAAGCACACTCCTTGTACTTTTGTTTCTTAGTGTATGTGTTTGTGCCCATATGGGTGTGTGCATGCTACAGTATACACATGGAAGTCAGAGGGCAACTTTCAGGAGTTGGTTCTCTCCAAGCACTGCGGGTTCTGGAGATCAAACTCAGGCCCCTGCCTTGCAAGTGCTTTCACCTACTGAGCCCCATCCCGCTGGCTCAAAACATTTTTAATTTTGGTAAAAATCTAACTTACCATTTCTCTTTTAGTGGGACACTTGGTTACAATCAAAATGAGAAAATTCTGTGGAGCTTTGGATTCCATTTGGGACCTTGTTGATGGTGTCAGGTACAGAGAATTTTGTACATGTTAAAGCAGAATGAACTTGTCTTTGTTTTGATTTCTCTTGATGTGATAAAATATCCCAGCCAAAGCAACTTAAAGGAGAATGAATTTTTGAAGCTGACAGTTCACAGGTTTAGTCAATCACCAAGGCAGGGAAGTTAAGGAGCAAGATTTTGAAAGCACATGGGATGGATACCCAGGTTGAATGGTCTCCAAACAGTCCCTCCTTCAGTTTCTGTCCCATATTTGTCTCCATATTTGCTTCCTTGAGTATTTTGTTACTCCTTCTAAGAAGGACCGAAGCACCCACACTTGGTCTTCCTTCTTCATGAGCTTCACGTGATCTGTGAATTAAATCTTGGGTAATTCAAGCTTCTGGGCTAATGTCCAATTATCAGTGAGTGAATACCATGTGTGTCCTTTTGTGATTGGGTTACCTCACTCAGGATGGTATTTTCTATTTCCATCCATTTACTTAAGAATTTCTCAAATTCATTGTTTTTAATAGCTGAGTAATAATCCATTGTGTAAATATACCACATTTTTTTTATCCATTCCTCTGTTGAAGGGCATCTAGGTTCTTTCCAGCTTCTGGCTATTATAAATAAGGTTGCTATGAACATAGTGGAGCATATGTCCTTGTTATATGTTGGAGCATCTTCTGGGTATATGCCCAGGAATGGTATAGCTGGATCCTCAGGTAACACTATGTTCAATTTTCTGAGGAACCGCCAGACTGATTTTCATCTTGTAATCCCACCAACAATGGAGGAGTGTTCCTCTTTCTCCACGTCCTCATCAGCATCTGCTATCACCTGAGTTTTTGATCTTAGCCATTCTGACTGGTGTGAGGTGGAATCTCAGGCTTGTTTTGATTTGCATTTCCCTGATGACTAATAATGCTGAACATTTCTTTAGGTGCTTCTCAGCCATGCAGTGTTTCTCAGTTGAAAATTCTTTGTTTAGCTCTGTACCCCATTTTTAATAGGGTTATTTGATTGTCTGGAGTCTAACTTCTTGAGTTCTTTGTATATATTAGATATTAGCCCTCTGTCGGATGTAGGATTGGTAATGATATTTTCCCAATCTGTTGGTTGCCGTGTTGTCCTGTTGACAGTGTCCCTTGCTTTACAGAAGCTTTGCAATTTACATGAGCTTTGCAAGAATTTTGTCAATTCTTGATCTTAGAGCATAAGCCATTGGTGTTCTGTTCAGGAACTTTTCACCTGTGCTCAAGTATTCAACATTCTTCCCCACCTTCTCTTCTATTAGTTTCAGCGTATCTGGTTTTATGTCAAGGTTTTTTTATCCCCTTGGACTTGAGCTTTTTACAAGGAGATAAGAATGGGTCTATTTACATTCTTCCACAAGTCCTCCAGTTGAGCCAGCACCACTTGTTGAAAATGCTGTCCTTTTTCCAGTGGACAGCTTTAGCTCCTTTGTCAAAGACCAAGTGACCATAGGTGTGTGGGTTCATTTCTGGGTCTTCAATTCTATTCCACTGATCCTCCTGCCTGTCTCTGTACCAATACCATGCAGTTTTTATCACTATTGCTCTGTAGTACAGTTTGTGGTCAGGGATGGTGATTCCTCCAGAAGTTCTTTTATTGTTGAGAATAGTTTCCACTAGCCTACATTTTTTGCTATTCCAAATGAATTTGAGAATTTCTCTTTCTAACTCCTTGAAGAATTGAGTTGGGATTTTAATGGGAATTGCATTGAATCTGTAGATTGCTTTTGGCAAGATGGCCATTTTTACTATATTAATCTTGCCAATTCATGAGCATGGGAGATCTTTCCATCTTCTGAGATCTTCTTCGATTTCTTTCTTCAGAGACTTGAAGTTCTTGTCATACAGGTCTTTCACTTGCTTGGTTAGATTCACACCAAGGTATTTTATATTATTTGTGACTATTGTGAAGGATATCATTTCCCTAATTTCTTTCTCAGCCAGTTTATTTTTCGAGTAGAGGTAGGCTACTGATTTGTTTGAGTTGATTTTATAACCAGCCACTTTGCTGAAGTTTTGTTTTTTGTTTTCTGTTTTTTGTTGTTTTGTTTTTGTTTTTGTTTTTAATCAGGCTTAGGAGTTCTCCGATGGAGGATTTGGGGTCACTTAAGTATACTATCATATCACCTGCAAATAGTGACATTTTGACTTCCTCCTTTCCTATTTGTATCCCTTTGACTTCTTTTTGTTGTCTAATTGCTGTAGCTAGGACCTCCAGTACTATATTGAACAGGTAGGGAGAGAGTGGCAGCCTTGTCTAGTCCTTGATCTTAGTGGAATTGCTTCAAATTTCTCACCATGTAGTTTGATGTTGGCTACTTGTTAGTTGTATATTGTTTTTACTATGTTTAGGTATGGGCCTTGAATTTCTAATCTTTCCAAGACTTTTACCATGAAGGGATGTTGAATTTTGTCAAATGCTTTCTCAGCATCTAGTGAGATGATCAAGTGGTTTTTTTTTTCTTTGAGTTTGTTTATATAGTGGATTACATAAAAAAAAAAAAAAAAAAAAAAAAAAAAAAAAAAAAAAAAAAAAAAAGATTTTGAAAGCAGCTGGTCTCAACCAGTCAAGAAACAGAAAACTGTGAGAGCTCACTGATATTCAGCTCTTCTCTATTTTATACAATCCAGAATCTTCTGCCCTGGAAATGATCCTCCCTACACCAAGATGGGTTTTCCATAATCAATTAAAGAAACCCCCCACAGGCACGTCCAGAGGCATGTTCCCAGGTGATTCTAGAGTCGTCAAGTTGACAGTTAACTCTATCCAACACAGAGTTAAGCAGCAAAAATAGGAAGGTCGATTCTTTATAATCTTTTTTACATCTCCTATTATGTCCAAGAGTGGCTTGACTATATCAGACAACAATCAGAGCTCTCTGTTGCATAAAAATTGTAGTTTTTATTAAAGTCTATAAAAATGAGTATTTTGCTTTGACATATTTTTAGCGAGGAAGTAGTATGTTTATATTCTGATACTCCCCATTTTTAACATTTTTATATGCTAGTTTTATGCTAATTCTAGCATGTGACCAACCATGTAAGAATCTATAATTTAGGGTATAAGGATGCCCTAGAGTCACACAGCAATGTTCCATCTGTAATCAAGTATGGCACACAGGATGAATGACTCTTAACACGAGGTTCACTTACAGTCACCTAATAACAAATGAGCCCATGGAGGGTGTCTAAGTGCCCCAACACATTAGGACTATTCAGAGCTACTTGCTGTATTGACTCTACCTCCAGATAAACAAGATCAAACAACCTCTGGCCTTTCTCAGCCTTTGTAACTAATCAAAGCCTGAAGACCTCAAAAGTACTTTCTAATTGGTTTCATTGTTTTGTTTATTGTGCTTATCACAGGGCAGTTAACATTTACTCCGACAATGGACCATCCTGACATTTCAGTTGGTTTTAAATGGCTGTTAATGGCTGTCTAGGGTTCACCATAACTAGTGAGCCCAGGCTTACTTACTAGGTGACTTTCATTTAGAAAAGGACTGGATTTTGCCTTGCAGGCCTTACAAGATACAAATATTGATATGTGTTGGATTTCTGCATGAGGACACATACTCATGCCTACCCTATGAGTGCAGCCGTGCTAACGGAGTAGGCGGCCTGCGCTTTTCACTTTTGCACTTTTGCTCACATCATGATCTTTTCTGCGCATCCTTTCTCACCAGCTTTGATGCCTCACAAAATGCAGCCTCAGTTCTGTAGGCTGAAATAACACATGACTGCATTATTGGCATATCAATCAGTGTGCCATTCCTGGGCTCCTTCTCCTTCTTGTACTGTTTGTTACCTATTCAAAACTTTTTCTGCTAAGCTAGTTTTCTAGGATGATGCCTTCCTTAGTTGCTTTTCTAGCTTGAAAGTTTACAGTTTCACCTAATTTGGGACCTTTTAAGGCAAGACTAAAGACAAGCTATGGACTTCTTTTCTTTTGTAGAGTGTTTCAGGTACTGTACTTAAGTACTCTATGTCGACCCAGAGCTAAGAACTCTTTACCCAGGGTTAAAGTTGGAGGAAACTTTACTGCTTACAAGGGATCAGCAAAAGTAGTTCAGGGTCTTGGATTTGATAGGATGTTGGAAATTATTCAGGGTCTTGTTTACGGTGAGAATCACAAGAATCTATGAATTAAAAGCCCAGAACTGTTACCTAACAGTATTCACTCAGAACTTCATAGAAGTCTAAAACAATGTTTGCTTGCTTCAATTATATCATGCAGGAATTGTCTGTTTCTAACCTTGAGAATTAAATTTTTCTACACATCCACACTTTTCGGTTCCCAACATGGTAAGACGGCCCCTAAGTAGTATCCCTCTGTGCAAATGTGCCTTTCTCTTTGGACTGTTATTGTTGCTGCTGCTGTTGTTACTTTGCCTCTTTCTCCTCCTTTCCTACTTCTCTTCCTGCTCCCTTTTATCTCTTTCTTTTCCCCCTCCTAGCCCCACCCCACGTTTCCCCTCCCCCTTTCCTCTTCTCAGGTGTCCCACCTAGGAGCTGTGTGTGCGCCCATGACTTGTGAGTCAGTATGAGCGATACAATGAAGACACCGAGCAGTTGGGAAGAGCTCCATTTTGCTCTCATTCTCAAGAAGAAACTCTCCATCATCTTCTCTTTCAGGGAAGGAGGGAGACTCAGACAAGAGAAGGGAAAAAGGAGAGAAGCAGGGTCCTTATGTCTTCTTGTACTTCCTCTCACAAGTGCAGTAGATGATGACAGAGCAAAACAATGCAGCCTGCAACTGCCAAGAGAAATGTCCCCAGCTGCCAGACTGTCCCTAAGGATGGCTTCTACTGAAAGTAAAATTAAAGAGAAATAAGATTATGCTCACTTAAGATAATTACCACATTATAAGGAGCTTGGAAAACCAAAAAACAGGTAAATTAAACCTCCTTTTATAGAAAGATCGATGTGTCTGCTACTTCGGTTTTCTTAATAGCATCTAAAGTAATAAATTCTGTCATATCATTTACTTTAGCAATCTATAGGAAAGGAATATCCAGCCCAACTTTACTGAGACATAGAAGCTCTTTAGGGCTGCTAGCACTTAGAAAACAAGGAGAAATCCACAGGAGCACAAAGTGAGCTCAGTTACATAAAACTCGGCAAAACAATAACAAAGCCATTTATTCTATCTTTTCCCCATGTTCTTTATGGGATACACACACACACATGCATGAAAGAAACAAAAATTAAATTGTGTTTAACTATCTGTATATTCAATAACTACATGCAGGTGTTGTTTTGTTTTGTTTAATGTAGGTCAGAGTTTTTCAGTAAAGAGCAAACACTTCTACTCTCAAAACTCCCTAGTCCGTGAAAGAAATCACATGACAAGCAGCTGTATGAAATGCCTTGTATAACGTCAAATGCTGAGAGATGACGTCTATAAAACAAGAGCCAGAGGGAATGTTTAAGCATACTGAAGTAAGAAGTGAGTCACACACACATGCATATGCACATGCACACGCACACACACACACACACATACACACACACAATATTCAACCAACACCCTTGGGTAAAAAACTTTAACTAAATAAAATTGATTTTTATTATAACTATAAATGCATTAGCAAATCAGTGAGATTTGCTGTGATGTTTCCATATGCACATAAATTGTGTGTTGAACTTCTTCATCCTCTTCTTTCATCTTCTCTCCCAAAGCTCCTTCTCAATCCCTAATCAGCCCTAACATTACATTTTTATATTTTAAAGACAAATGAATTCCAAATGGTTTAAATTTGTTAATGTCTAAAAGAAAGACCTCATTTGAAAAAAACCTAAAAGTATAGATAAATATTTATATAATCTTGGATTTAAAATGGTTAAATATCAAAGGAAAACAGGATTCTAAAGAAAAGCTAAATGGCATTAAAATTTATGATATCTACATATATTCTACAAAGAAAATAAATGAAGATATGATCAAATAGTAAAATATATAAATAGTGGATTAAATGTTCAGTGTATATGAAATTTTCAAATTTAAAAAAAAAGTATTCCAGAAGAAAATTTAGGCCATGATATTAGGTAATTCATAACTTGGGCAAAACAGCAAACACACAAACACCGGTATTCCTAGCACTCAGGAAGCTGAGGCAGGAGGATCATGAATATGAGGCCAGAATGCGATATATAAATAGAGAGTCTGGGCAGAGGAATGAGAGGAAGAGTGGCCACAGGCAGAGGAAGAAGATGTGAGGGAGGAAGAAGAGACAGAAGGAGATTTATACAAGAACAAAAGATTCCTCCCAAACAAAACAACGTTCAGCTTATTTGTGTCAAAAAGATACAAGTTAAAAGAGCAAGCAGCATTTGCATATCAGAATTTGTCTCCTGTTGACAAGGAACTTTTAAAAAAAATATTATAAACACTTCCTATACTGCTGTGTGAGGGCATGTGGAAGTATTTTAAGGAAACAATCATGTATGCCAACCAAGATTCAAAGATGAGGGATGTCTGTCTCTTTCTAGCTCTCCAAAGCCATCTTTCCTCCAGTGGAAAGCAGTGGGAGGAGAAGGAGATGCTGCAGGAGAGGCTGCAGTCGTGGGAAACTCCTGAGTGTTTGGCATCAGCGGAGCAGAGATAAACACTGATGTATGTTAAGTGTCCACAATCCAAGGAAGACTGGCATTGCAGAGACATCTACGAGCAGTGTGTCTAAATTAATATTCAAACTACATATATGTACACACATATAGTACAAATTTAGAAGTATTTCAGCATTAGAACTTCTATTAAATAATCAAATTAACCCCTCTGTGACTTCTTATAGGCGTGTGCCTCAAACTGGATAATCAAAAAAATGTCCTAAATATCGCCACATATTTTTAAATTATAAAATAATATATAATATTGTGCAAAATATGGTTAAGGAAACACCCACAATTTATGAGAATAATAATAGTAATAATGACGACGACAATGATGATGATGATGATGATGATGAGTGCAGAAGAGCCTAACATGGGATATTTTTAGGGTAAACAATTTGTTATCACTGGGTAGGAGAATTACAAGTAATAAAATAAATATATATAAAATACGTAAACATGAAGTTCTGGAGTCTGCTAAATGCATGGTCTTAAAGGCTTTATCATATTGGTATGATATAAGACATAAAATTCCTTTTGACGGTCATAAGCAAATGGACTCATTTCATTTCTACTATTAACTGTCTTAGTTTTTATGTTGCTATTTTGTCTTGTTCTGTTATTCTTGCCTTATCTCATTTGGTATTGTTTGGGAAAACAAAAGTCTTTCCCTATAGGCTTGGCTAGCTTCATATCTGCTACATAGCTTAGGCTGGTCTTGAACTCACAGCTATCCTCCTGCCTCAGCTTCGCAAGTGGGGGATTATAAGTGGGATTACACCCTTGATAATACATCACATATTCTTCAAGATCACAATATTATTAATATTATTAATCCAATTAAGATTCTCTGTACACCATTTCCATTTCACTGAAAACTTCCATACACATTAGACCTGGCCCAAAATGAGAGAGAGAGAGAAAAAAAAAGAAAAACCAGGAATCTACTGAGGAAGTAATGACAATTTTCAACATGTCTCTGTATCACTTTGGGAATTTTAGACTCCTTTACACTCATGATCACACATGCAATACCAGCTGAGCAGTGTAGCTGGGGTGCATAAAAA
The DNA here is from genome assembly GCF_011762505.2 of Arvicanthis niloticus. NCBI lineage: Eukaryota > Metazoa > Chordata > Mammalia > Rodentia > Muridae > Arvicanthis > Arvicanthis niloticus. The sequence continues at coordinate 57,849,424 of NC_047665.1, read as the reverse complement.
CATGTCTCACTTTTAAAATATGGAAATGACCTAACATGCCAAGATTTTGATTGTCCCAGTCAGATTTCTGGGTTTCTGGTTCCTTGCCTTCTCTTCTGCTCCACACTGAGACAAAAATGGGAGGTTTTACGTCAACACTTGTTCACCTCCTGAGTTGCACCTTGTAATTACCAAACCACGTGGAGAAAATACTCTGCTGCTCCATTTCTGAGTGTATCCCATGTAGAACAGTACATCTACACCAAGTGAATTTTAAAAATTTCATCCAAAGACATTTAAAAACCATACATCATCCCTATGAAAAAGAGAGAGATTCTTGGGTCTTTCAAAATGGCAATTGAGATCCCTACTCTGAATGGTAAAATCTGCACAGGTGCCTATGATAAACACAGGGTCCCAGTGGAAAAGCAACCAGTGTGTACCAGTGTGTACCAGTGTGTACCAGTTTCTCCCCATAGCCTACTCTGGTGTGATAATGAAAGGAAAGAGTATGCTCAGGGGTCTTTATTCTGCTGCTACCAACTTAGTCTATGAGCTGAAGCTAATCTTTTTAGAACAAACTCAACAATATGGAAATATTACCGCAGCTAATATTCAAAAGATCCTGGTAGAATAAATTATTTTCCCCAAAGTGTTGTTGAATACAGATAACAGCAGCTTGTTTCCTGTAGAAATTTTACCAAATAATCTGTCAAAGACCAAATTTACCCAGTTTATTGTAAATATTCTCCACATAAATCTCAATCTCAAACTGTTTCATTGTGGATTAATTATTCCTTTCTTCTTCACGCTGACCTCACAAGCATAGTGCAGATCTACTCTGTTTCCTAAGAGAATCACCTGAAAACATTAGAATCCCTAAGAAAGTGTATCAAGAAGCCTAGTAATAGATTTCATAAGCATCAGTAGATTTATTACAGACAGTAGTAACAAGACATTGCTAGGGGAGGGAGATGGGAAGATGTCTCAAAGGGTAAAAAGCAAAAGACCTGAGTTCCAATCTCAGTACAATAGCTTATACTCCAGCTCATGCCCACTTCAGATCTTTGTGTATGTATGTAAATATGTCTGTCTGCCTGTCTGTCTGTCCGTCTGTCTTGATGTATATATGTATGTGTATACATATATGTATATATGTGTATGCATGCATGCATGTATGTATGTGTATGTATGTATATGTATGCATGCATGTATGTATGTATGCATGTATACATGTGTGTATATATGTATGTTTGTATACATGTATAATTATGTGTATATAGAGAGAGCTACAACCTGGTAAAGTCAGGCTTCAGATCTATAAGGTGCAGCTCCAGAGTCCATGCTTTTTAGATTATAATCTGAACAGTGTACTGCACACACACATTATAATGAACACACATTATAAAGATAACTCATCACACATTAAAGGTTCTGTTGTTGGGGTAGCATGTGCACATAAGTGCAGGTGCCCACAGAGACAACAAGAGGGTGTCAGATCTCCTGGAGCTAGAGTTACAGGACATGGTAAGCTGCCTGGCATTGGGTGCTGGGAACTGAACTCTGCAAGAGCAGAGACCTTTTAACTACAAAACCATCTCTTCAGTCCTAAAAATAAATCTCAAAAGAGAAAAAAATTTAAAAAAAGAAGTTTCAGAGTGTGATGTTTCCATTTGAAGCAGGAAATCAGTTCCAACTCTAAACCTACTAATTATTAATATTTAAATGATTACACATGAATATTAAATAATTAAATTTAAATAATTAAATATTACCACATTTTTACAATATACAGAATTAATTATGAGGTGTTGACATATGCTTCCCATTTGATCCTGGCCATTTTTGAAATGCCCATTCTGTACATTAAGAAGACAGTGTAGAAGTAGAGTAACTTTCCAAACATCACAGAGCTATAGAAAAATCAGCCTTCAGATCTATAAGGTGCATGCTCCTTAGATTATAATCTGAACAGCATACTACACACAGTTTTCTGTACATACCTACATACCTACATATATGAACACTCATTATAAAGATACACACATTAGAGGTTCTATTGTTTTCTAACTTGACACCATGGCATAAATATTTTTATTCGATTTAATAAATGTTTGATCAGCACTGGTTATTTACATATCCTCATAAACCAGGAATTGTGACAGAATCTTCCTTTTTGTTTTATACACAAGCTATTAGGTAAAAGAACAGTTACACACATTGCATGAATAACAGAACTCGGAACAACTGTATTCCTAAATCTACCAAAGTACCTGTATGCTTTTAAGTAAGGGGCTCCACTAGATATGAACTAGTGAAATTTTATGACAGAAAACACAGTTGGAATGTCACTTGACATTTGGGATAGCAGTGATAGTTGTCCTGACCTCCCTTGTCATCTCTAGACTTCTGTGAGGACAATAGGAAATGTTCCAGTAGGTAGTAGATCTAGGGTTGCTTTCTGTTGAGTTATTGTTCCCTTCGGAAGTCTTAGCCATCCAAATGGAAACCCAAGAAGTATCGTGATAGGTAAGTCCCTTCTGGTCAACAAGGGTTCAAGATAAATGCCACAGCACCCACAGACAAGGGCTTTATATGACAACCTGAAAGACAGAATTGGGAATTGAAGAAGAGGCAAGCTATTTAAGGTTTCCATTGTTTCATTATTCTTCCAGGGGGCAGGGTGTGGAAGGCTCTGTTTCTATAGAGTGAATCTGTGTGCTACTAGCAAGCCGTTCTTTAAGCTCTCCACAAGGCAAAAGTTAGGAAGTGGACTTGTCCGTGGGCCAATGCAAAACTTGCTTAGAATTGAGCAGTTTGCTTTTGGGATACTGGTTATTTACTGATAATTTCAGCAACCTAGCACCTGAAGTCCCTGGGGAAAATACAACCTTCCTGAACCAGCATCCTCAGATGCTGTGGACAACAGATTCTTAAAATTGTTCTTCCCAGTGGAAGGAAGGACTAACTATAGTTCTTGAGCAACTGTCTGGTCAATGTAGAATAGACTGTTTAAAGAGATATACAGTTACAGAATGACAGGCAAGAAGAACAACTGAAGATCCTGGATAGAAGATTAGGAAACAAAAGGATTTGTTTCCACATAAATTTCAGCCTCAAAGGAATTCCTTTAAAAAAAAAATCTAGTCTTAACTTACAGTTAAATGCTTCAAACTATATTAATATAGGATGGTTTTGGGCATCCTAGAATCAGTATGAGAGAGAGGTTTCACAGATGGATAAACTTTAATTTACGAACTCATGATAACTTCCCATGTCACAAGCCTGGTATATAGCAAAGTGGAGATTAGAATTTAGACTGTGATAAATCAGAAACCAGTTTTAACTACCATTCTGCTCAATCTTAAACTACTACTTAGCTTTCCTATCAGGACTATGGGGGGGGGGGGGTTATTTGCCTTTAATCCCAGTACGTTGGGAGGCAGAAGCTGGCAGATCTCTGTGAGTTCGAGGCCAGCCTTGTCTACAGAACGAGTTCCAGGACAGCCAAGGGGCTATACACAGAAAGAAAAACCTGCCTTGAAAAAACAAATTGATTAATTAATTAATTAATTAAATTGCCATTTGATTTGTTCATTTTTGTTAGCATACACTTATTGAGCAAATAAACCATTGAGAAAAGACTAAATAAAAGACAGACGAGAGTCTTCAACTTAATGCTCTATTTCTAAATGATTCTGTTTTTATTTAGAAATGTAAAAGCTACTTTGAACTTTTGTGTTTAATAATAATATAGAGAAGATATGATTTGTAGAAGTTACAAAGTAAACTTTAACCTATGATATCATTGCCAAGGGCCAAATGTTCTCACATTTGCTACAAAAGGCAAGAGACAAAATGGAGATAGGTTGCTTGTTTGTTTGTTTGCTTGTTTGCTTGCTTGCTTGTCTGTCTGAGATGTGAGTCTCACTACATTTTCCAGGCAGGGCTCAAATTTCTGGACTCAGTACAACCTTCTGCCCTAGGCTCCATGGTGGTTGCAAGCATACAGACGCATGCGCTCTCTAACAAGCTGGAAACAAGTATTTTAAAAATCCTCTAAGTGAGATGTGCTAGAAACACATAAAACACAGAGGAATCCAGAATAAACCTAGTTGATGACTGTGAGTTTGGGAAAAATTCCAAAGAATTGGAAACTGTTCACATCCTTTTTCCCTTCAAGAAAAAAGAAGGGAGGTGGACACTGTTCATATAGCTCAGGGGAAAATAATACACAAAAGCCATGTTAAGATATTCAGTGTCTTGGATTTCATTCTTGCTATGACATTTGACCACAAACGCCAAGGCCTGTGTAACCACAGGTCCCCGAGGTAGATAGAACCAGAAAATGGGAATGTTGCAAGGTTCTGGAAAACTTCCTCCAGAAGTCTGAACTCCAACCTTTACCATCAGATGTATTTTCTCCTGAGTCACTCAAGGAAGTTGAACACTAGATGCTGTGTAGTACAATGCCTACATCTCAATGGCTTTATCTCTAGATCCCATGAGTAATAAAAAATAACAGGGCAATGACCTCTTCCTACTTCACAAAGATGTTCTGCAGATTAACTAATTAATGATTATAAAGTGTTACATCTTATTAAGTTTATTATGATCATTAACGTCTCGAGATGGAGAGATAGGTTCAGGAATAAAAAGCGAGGTTCAGTAGATGGCGTTCTGCCCTCTAGTACCAGCACCAGTACAAGCCGAGATCTGGAGAACGTCTCTGATAACTTCTTGTTCCTGATCATTTAAACAATAGTATCTTTAGAGTGGTCCCTTCAGGCACAGTAAAGAGCTCCGGAGGCCCCATCTGTATTCAATAACAATTTAACTATCATTTGGATAAGCTTTCACACCAGCTCTAGGGGTGGTAATACTGATTGTCAAATACAGACGTTTTAGAATATTTGGGTTTTTGAAAATATATTAACATATAGATACAACAAATACACAGAAGTTTACTTTTATTACATAGCTCAAGTACAATTATAAAATATGTAGATACGGTAGAATATAATACTCAACAAAATATTATATATTCACAGGAGGTATGATTAGATACTATTTAACTGCCTCACTTAGCTATCCTTTTACTTTATCTTACACTAACAAAATCATTCATTTGGTATTTTTCTTTTTCATATATCATCAGAGGAATTGAGTTCTTTTCAGAAACTTTAGTCTGGTAGATATTCAAAGTATGGTTCTAAACTTTCATAAATAACTTATTCATGGTTCATTCCCCTGCATCAGAACCCTCTGGTTAGGTCTTTTGAAGCAATTAGCTGATTTTTATTGCGGCCACTAGGTGATTACCTAATATCTCATAGAAGATCATAGCAATACAAAGATAGATAGATAGATAGATAGATAGATAGATAGATAGATACATACATACATACATACATACATATATACATACACATATACACATGTATATACATATATGTATATACATATATATATGTTCAGCTAGGCATATTTCAAAGAAAGAGATTTTCTTTCATTTTTGTCTTACAGTTGAAGAACTGAGCAACAGATATTCATCAGTTTTTCTGAGATCACTTGACAATGAATTGTGGAACCAGCTATATACCCAAGCAATCTTAATACAAACGGCAGCTATTCAACAGCTAAGGTTCCTCCCTCCCCACTACCGGTACATTTTACAGGCATGAAAATCTGTATAACATGATGCAATCTGGCCAGGGAAGATCAAATGTACATTTACTCTATGATGGACAATTCTGGAAACTCATATAGGCAAGTGTGTTTCGGTGGGGAATTTTGGACACTTTTCTTTTAGGAAGATCCAGTTCCCTTCCTTGTACTTATATACAGAATTTTATATACAGAGTCTTATATACAGAAGCATATATACAGAAGCATATATACAGAAGCATATGCTCTGTTATTGCTACCGTTGTGAAACAAGGTTTTGTTTTTACCTCCCTATTAATTCAGGGAGTGTCTGCATGGGGACACTGGGGAGGGAGGGGCTGTCGGGTGGATTATTGGCTTTAGAACTTCTGGATGGCTTTTCCTGGAGATAATGACAACATCAAGCCTCTGTACTTTTCCTTCCCAGGTGGGAAGTTTGGCCCCAGGACAGTGTTTAGGTGATGGAACGTCTTGGCAGGTGAACAAAGAGAAATGAGCATAGGCAATTTCAGAATGATTCTCACCTGAAGAGCTGGAATCCTAGATATAGTTAATGATCCTATTAGCATCAAATACGCTGTAGATATAACTGTGGAAAGCTATTGGATTTCTATCTTTCAATACCAGGGATTGAACCTGGAGCCCCACATATGCCAGGCAAACTATCGCTGAGCTGTACGCCCAGTCTTCCATTCACTTTGTTGAGAGTAAATCTCTCTAAGCTGTCCATGTTTGTGACACTTCCCAGCCTGGCCTGGAACTCAGACTACCCATTGAGAAGACCTTAGTATTGTGAGCCTCCCAACCTCAGACTCCTGAGTAGTACAAATAATGTGACCGTGCCTCCTCTATCATCATCATCATCATCATCATCATCATCATCATCGTCATCATCATCTAATTACTTTTGGCCTTTCCTAGTAAATCTAGAGCACAAAGATTGATTTGTAGGGGGCGGTTTAAACCAATATGATGATATCTAATAAGTAAGAAAATAGTACAATTTTTAAGTTAGATATCTGTCGCCAGGAGTAGAAATTATTATAAATTGTTTTTAAATGGTAAGTTTGCGCAGATGCTTCCAGTCACTATATAAAATTCAGTGCTGAGTCAGAAAAGCTACAAGAGTGGCCCTAGTTGTTCAGTTTTTCTTTTTCTTAATTAAGGATGGACCCAGGCCCTCATCTGTCCAAGAAAGAGCCCTGCCACTGAGCCATGTCTTCAGTATATTTTGGTTTGTTGTTGTTGTTGCTGCTGCTGCTGCTGCTGCTGCTGCTGCTGCTGTTGTTTCAAACAGCATCTCCCTATGCTGCCTAAAGTGCTTGTGAACTTACAACCCCCCGTCTGTTTTCCAACAGTTAGGATACAGGTGTATGCACTATGACACCTACCTTGAGTGACTTCAGCTTTAAAGAAAGCCAGGAAAGGCTGTTGCTACCATCCATGAATGGGTCATTTCAAGATGATTAATGCATCCTTTGCTTTAGGGGCTGGACAAGTGGCTCAGAGAAACCTCAGCCCAGTTTCTTTTCTACTTCTCTGTTGGCACAAGAAATTTGTTCCTCTGAGGGGTGGTAAATTTGGCAAACACAGATCTTCCTCCTCCATATCTATGGGAAGATAGCTTGGTGGGGTGACCATCAAAACCTGTGGTCTGTGTATGACTCTAATATCTGCATTTGAAATATTCATATATTTTTCAGTCTTCTCCAAAATCTTTTGATTGCCAATACACTGAGATTGTTGCACAAATTTCACTTTCTTGTTTTTTCTTGTTGCTTAACAGGGTCTCCTATAGCTTGGGTTAGCCTCCAACTTCCTTTTTAGCTGAGGCTGGCCTTGAATTCTTGATCTTCCTGCCTCTGCTTCCCAAGTAATCAAATTCCAGACATACATCACCATACCCAACTTATAAACTGTTCTAAATTTACATAGATTGATTAAGGAATAACAACAGCAACAACAATTCTGCATGTCAAATAAATTTGCAATTTTTTTTAACTACTCTCAACCTACATTTAGTGACATCCACAGATATGGAATCTATGGCTCCCTAAGACTAGGCATGCAATTGCTGAAGAAACATGATTCAGTACAGGATTTTTTTTTTAATGAAATCTATGGTGGATGAGATGGTAACAATGGCCAGGCTTTAAAATATTATCTTTGAAAAGTGCATAAAAGCTGAACTGCAGTAACTGTGTACAGAAAGAAAAGGCTAAGACAAAACACAATGGTGTATATATTTAACATCATTTTCCTTGACATATACATTTCATGTGACTTCAAGGTTTTATTATGGGGATGTTTCTTTCTTTTTTATTTTGTCTTTGGAGGTAAGGTCTCATTATGTAGCACTGGCTGGACTGGAACTCACAGCATAGACCAGGCTACTCTCAAACTCATAGAGATGCTCCTGCCTCTGTCTTGTTAGTGCTGAGATTAAGGGTACACACTAACTCAGCCAACATTATTCTGTTTTCTCAAACTTATATCAAATTCACCACAAGCTGTCTTTAAATTAGAACATGACAATATATTCTAAAAAGATTCCAAAGGAGCCAATATTCCAGTAGGCCCTGTAACACTGAAAAGGTTTGAATTGTTTGTGGTCTGGGGTAGAGGTAGGAGGTGGAGTGATGGGGAGTGGTGATCTTTAAATTATAAAACCCGTGACAAAAGTATCAATGGTCTCGCTATATTTTAGTTATGAATTCAAACCACTACGCAGTGAATTACCAATATGAGACATCTACACCTGGATTGTCTTAGAGGAAATAGGAAATGGGTGTCTCTGTGACCTCACCTGTGACAGGGACAGGGTAACACCTGCTCTACTTAACTGCCTGAGATGAGCAGACCTTACTTCCGAGTTGGACCCTGGGGGGGAAAAGACTGCTCTTCCACATGTTGGTTCAAATTCAGCCTTTGTAATGTTTTATTTTAATTCAGCGAGGCACTGGTCTTTTAGCTAGGACACAGTGTCCAGAGGAACATAATTAGTATCAAGAGAGAAAGGAACTTGTGAGCAGAGTTGAACAACGTCAGCCAAACGCATCCGGGCCATCTGTGTGGGATAGACATGTGGTCAACTGCCTTTGCATAACCTCGGAGAGCTATCACTTTAAATAGTGTCCAAGTGTCACGACATAAAAATGAAAATAATTCTTACAGTAGGATGTGTAGAAATGAGCTTGAGGAATCATCCACTTTAGGTGACCCTCCTTTGCTCAGGGACTCCAAGGACATTTTTAAAAATATTTATTACGCTCATTTATTTATCCCTTGTAGAGAAGGTACCACAGCTGCTGTGTGATGGTCAGGGAAAAACAATCTGTAGGAGACTGCTCTCTCCTTCCACTTCATGGGACCTGAGAATAGAACGCATGTCATTAAGCCTGGCCACAAGCACCCTTACCAACTGAGCCATCCCATTGATCGCCAAAGATATATGTTTTATTGATCTTTGCTCCTTTTATTTCCTACCAACCACATTTTCCCCTCAAGACCTTTGCATACACTACAACTTCACCTATTGAGCTCTTCAAGCCCTTTACAGAGCCTGTTTTCTCATTCCAGTACATTCTCCAATGGAATTGCCAAAGAGGCATTTCTGACCATTCACTCAAAGCCAAAGGATGCACCATCTCATCTCTGACCAGAACTTTCTGTTCATTCTCCAAGCTCTGTGCCTAAGTAAACCTAATGCCCTTTGCTTCTTTCAGTCTATCTAATATCCACAATCACCAATCAGATGCTTCCTATATGCTAGTTGTTCCACGCACATTACCTTTTGAAACCCTCCCCGTGGCGTGTCACGATGTACATCCCTACATTACAGATAAAGAAACTAACTTGAATAGCTGAGAGGAGTTAACAGAAAACAGTCCAGGTTACCTTACATGGATAGTTGGTTTTCAAAACATCAGAAGTCCATAGAACTGATGCTACAAATATTTATATATTAATGTTCATATTGATTAGAGACCTGTCTGCTCCTGACAGCTTCCTGTCGTGGATTCTAAGAAGAAATTGAGCATCCTTGGAGTTACTCCAGTTGTGTGGTAATAGCCACTAGGCAAGAATTGCCTCTCTCCATCTACAGACAAATTACTGTCCAGAAAAGGACACACATGCAGAATAGTCGACTGATTATATCTGCCTAGACAGAGTAATCAGTCCTTAATAATCCTGCATCACCAAGGTCTGTCAGATGATTCTGGGCCAGAAGGCTGAAGATTTGATGCTCCAACGTTCGGTAGTATAGGGGCTTTTCAGGTGTTCAGAGGTCTCTATAAATTGGCTAAGTTTTAGAAGCTATGCTTTGTGCTTCCCACAATTATAGTTAACTCAGTCATTCTGGATTTCTGACGGGGTTGAAAACTTATAGCTATTTACCGTAAGAGAAAAGATTTGAGTGGATGGTCGTCAGCTGACATTCATCCTAAAGCCAGGTTCAGAAGTAAATGTTTTAGTTAGGATAGATGACAGAGGTGCTGGTTAGTCAACAAAAGGATGGACTGGGTATTAGGACTATCTTGTACCTCACTGGTACAAATTGGCATAATTATGCTCTAATTGTATTTTGAGAGAAAAGTTTCATTTTAACAGGAAGGGTGATGTGTAGGAGGAGCTAAGGTAGGAGGAGTACTGAGAGGAAGAAAAGGAGTAAGAAGAGGAGGAGAAGAAGGAGAGGAGAAGCTAGGTGATGAAAGAGAGAAAGAGGGGGGAGACAGGGAGGCAGATATTCATGTATCTCCACCAGTCAAAGATAGTTGTTATATCTAGGTCGGTCAGTGGGTTACACCTCTGATTGAAGAATTCCAAACTTATAACGCTTATGATTAACATTATTTTAAAAAAATGTATAAATGCAAAAAGGAAAAGGGGGCATGGGATAGGGGTTTTCTAAGGGGGGGGGAATGGGGAAAGGGGATGGCATCTGAAGTGTAAATAAAATATCTAATAAAAAAAAAGAAAAAAAAAGAAAGAAACTAACTTGAAAGAGGTCAAAAACACAGCAGAACCAGGCAACCCTTTCAGCAACTCGGTTCAGCAAGTATTTACCACGTGGAGAGCATTTTGCTGGCTGAGGATTTAAAGTTGGCCATATTTCACCTCTGCTCAGAGGGGCCTCTACAAGAGCTGCAGCAAGGTCCTCCTGATGTGCTCCACGTGAATGAACCAGGTGGGAACTCTCCCTGTTCCTTGAGGGAAGGAAGTGCTGCTGCAGATGGAGGTGGAGAGATTTGACAGACCAGCTGTGACTTGAAGGAACTATAAGAAGCAGCAGAATCTTCATGCCAGGGGCATTCCAGGCAGGGGTGTACTTGCTTTTTGAGTCATATCAGTTCCAGATGTTTCGTATATGAAACCAGCTGTAGGCAAGACCAGATTTAGGGAAAACAGCAACAATAAGAGAAACAGTAAAAATTTTGAAGTGGAGAGGATGGCTTGGTAAGTAACATCCTGTTCAAGCAAGAAGACCTGAATCCAACCCCAGAGTGCGCTCTGTCTATCGCTCGCTTATGGACTTAGTACTGGGAAGGTAGAGACAGGAGGATCATTGGAACATTCGCCAGCCAGAGTAGTTTATTTGAGCTCTGTGAAAGTGTGAGACCCTGACTCAGTACATAGCCAGGCCATAAGCAATTTGGGGAGGGAAGGGTTGATTTCATCTGTGATAGATTCACATCACAGGCTATCATCAAAGAAAGTAAAGGGGAGTACTCAAGACAAGAACTTAGAACCAAGAACTGAAGCAGTGGTCAGAGGATGCCTGCATAGTCTTGCTCCTCGTGGCTTGCTCAGTGTGCTTTCTTACACCACTCCCCAGGACCACCTGCCCAAGGATGGCCCCACCCATAGTGGGTGGGGCCCTTCCACCTCAAACATCAATCAAGAAAATACAACATAGGCTTGACCACAGGCCAACTTTATTTAAGCTTTTTCTCACTTGATAGTCTTTTCCAAAATGATTCTAGCTTGTGTTAAGTTGACATAAAACTAACCAATACACCATATTTTCTGTTCTTTTCTCTCCATCTTCATAGAGTCCACTGTGATGAGGTCCTTTCTTTTCCAAAGAAGTATTAGTGAATATTCTCCTTCTAGTCTCCCTCACTGACCTCTATCTGTAGCTTTTACATATCGCCAGTAGAAGAAGCTTGTCAGACTTTGTCTTTATTGGTAGTAGTAGTGCTTGTTTGATTGTTTAGTTGGTTGATTTTTGCAGTACTGGGTTTTGAACCTTGAGCCTTCTGCACACCAGCCAAGTGCTTAAGCACAGATCTCCACCCAACCCCAGGCACTAACTTTACTTGAGCTTCTTCTCTCTTACCTTGTCACTTTCCTAGTTATAACCTCCTAGTCATGGCTCCCTGTTTTCTACTTCTACACTAAACCATTTCCTCAGGACACACCATCGATCAATTTAACCTATTTTTCAAGCTTATTTTCCAGTTCACGTC